>NC_142936.1:44280277-44367777 GCF_046866305.1 Octopus bimaculoides
GGACAACGTGAAGGAACAGCCACCAACCACACCCGCTACCAATTTATTTCTTAAAAACATATTTTAAAAATATAAAGGCAAAAATACATTTTCAAGAGTGAGGAATATGTAACATTGATGTTTCAAATATATAAACCTAAAAACAAAAATTCTAAAATTAACAAAAATTAGTGGTAACAAGGTAGCGGTAGAGAGGAATTTTTTTGGTACCACTTAAATACAGCAGTCTTGACACATCTAATGGGGAGGTACTTTAGTTTTACCAAAACTACTGTGACTTCACATAAGTGGTCCTTGTATAAGTCGAAACAAAAATTTAACCTTAGTCTTAACCCTGATAGGCTGAAGTAAAGAATATGTACACCACCCGTTTTCTGCGTAAACCTAACCCTAACCTAAACCCTAACCCTAAACCAGTGATGGATAATGCATAGGCACTGCAGAACTGCAGCACCCCCTATTTCCACTCGATATTATCGATAACATTTAATATAATGAGTCCTTTTTTTCTTTAATTCTTTCTTTATACTTGTACATTATATAACCCTTAAGCTTAATGTCAGTAGCCATCCCCTGGTTTATGAAAAAAATACAAAAGTCCTTTTATAGAATTGTGTGCTTCACAGTTTCAGCAACACGGTGTTTGACTGTTGTGTGCATGCTCACATATACAAGATAGGAAGGTTCACACTAGTGAAAGAGAGCACTGTCATTCAAGTAGTGCTGGTGAAAGGTAGTGTTTCTTTTTGACTCCTCGTATGTTTCTTAAAAATGTGCTTATATTCTTGAATGTGATTAAGTGTAGAATTAGATTATAATCCTACTTCCAGCTTCAGTGTTGCTGCCAGGATTTGAAAAATAGGGCAGATTTTCGCCCCCTTATTTTGTGATTTAGTGAGAGATTTTGAAAAACACGGGGGAATTCGCGGCGGTGTTCAGTGAACAAATGAAACACACTACCTGACAGTGGCTAAAACGCGAACCCATCAAGTTTATGTACAAATATTCTTTTTATATGTGTTTCCTTTTACACAATATTAAAACAACGGCTAAAAATTTTCTGAAGCAACACCCCAACTAATTTTATCTACGAGTCACCACTGCCCTAAACCCTAACCCTAACGAGTGTGCACTATGAAAACATCACATTAAAAACAGACGATATTGTAGGGAAAAAGGTCGTAGTAAAAACAGACGATATTGAGGGGCCCCTTACATCATTAACAGTAGTTTTGGTAAAACTAAATTACCTCCTCTTCATATCGTTATGTTGATGCATCGGGACCTCTGTAATTAAGTAGTGCCTTTTATTTTTTCATAAAGTTTATAAACATAGCCGTAATCTACACCCTTGAAACTGTACTTCCACAAAATTTCATTGAAAAAGATACTTTTTTTTCGGTAAGTTACGAGGGGAAAAATATTCGCAGAAGGGGCTTCTATCTGTAGTTTTACCGTAACATTTCGGAGGTCCCATGGAAGTAATTATATTTTATATATTAAATGATACCACAATTTTATTTCTTATGGTGCTAATGATAGTGATTTAAAGGGAACAAACACAGCAAGTTAAGGCGTTTAATGAATATTTTATATTAACGAATTTCTCTGCTGTTCGTTATTCAATCAAAAAATTTTTTAACACCGTAGAAATTGAAATATTCCGAAAGGGCACCTCGTTTTCCCTATATACTCTGTGGTCAAAGTGCCGAACTGGAAGGAACTACAGTAAGAAACACATACTGAAAATTAATTTTTTCCTCATAAACCGAACCTACGGAGTTATAAACATAAGTCATAATGTCATCAATAAACAACATTACTTAAATTTGAAATTATATGAAATGGATAAATATTTTTTAATGCAGAATGCATTAAGTAAACGCATTATGCATTAAATAAATAATGTATAAGTTTATAGTAAATAGTGCATAAGTTACCAGCATCCGTTGAAATGTATTCAATCAGCTATCCGATTAACCAGACGATTCTTTGTTGTGAGTATCGATCTGTTTGATGTTGTAGCATAAGATGTTTCTTCATTGTTGAGTGTTTCAATCAGATAGACATTGTAATACAAAGTGTTCTATGGTGTTATTATTGTTGCTGAGAGATTGGGTGGATCAGGTAAGATTAGTAAAGTTCATTAGGAATAACTGTTGACGTTTAAATGCTTTACAGCTTGACAACATATAGCTGTTTGTCATATGATTACAGGAAGTAGTATCATACGATAACCATAACAACAATAACAGGAAGCTGTATTAACAACCTAGAAACAATGTTGTCATTGATGGATTGTTAGCGGTGCGGTGCCCAGCAATTCAAATTCCCTGGTAATATTGGCTTTTGCAAAACTGAAAGCTTCTGTTTAATTTTTTCATCTTCATTTCAGCTGGGAGAGAGAATGTAGTATCCATGACCCGTTATAGGGCCTCCGAGACAATTCGGAGAGTGGAAAGTATCCACAAATCCGAGACGTGTCCAGAATGCTTGCAGCAGAGCTGATTCTTCTAAAATACCAGAGATATCACGTAGTGGAGTTGAATAAGCCTACCATCCAAGTAGGGCATAGTGGGATTTGAACACGAAGAACAGAAACAAATTTCGCAAAGTAACCGGTCCGATGTCTTTCAGTTCCACCAATCTAACACCCTGGATTGGTTTTCCTTCATTCTTTTACTTGTTTCAGTCATTTAACTGCAGCCATGCTGGAGCACCACCTCCACGGGTTTTTTAGTCGAAGAAACCGATCCCAAAACTTATGCTTGAGCCGCTAAGTTACGGGGATGTAAACACACCAAAATCGGTTGTTAAGCGATGATGGGGGGGGGGCAAACACAGACACAAAGGCACGCTCACATAAATATATACATACACACACAAATATGTATGTGTATTCTTTCAATGTGTACAAATAACACGGAAAAAATAAATAGTTACCAGGGTGGCAAAGATTCACATAAGTGCCAAGGATATTACAGCTACTTATAAAGGTGGAAATACCATGGTTAAGTGAAATGTTTTTATATAGCATGGATAAATTCAGAAATGAAGTCAAATGCACGTGTTATTCAAATCATTTATACTTCCAACATATTTACATTATTTGTCCTCAACACAACGTTTGGCTGATATACCCTTCAACCTTCATCAGGTGTCTTGGGGAAATTTCGAACTTGGGTTCTCATTCCTAAGATATTTTTCGATGTTGTTGTTGTTGTTATTACAAGGCCTCATCAACTTTTTCAAGTTCCACTTGAAAAGGAAGATGAGAGTAGAGAGGGAAGTGCTGTCTCATAGCAAATTCGTTGAAAGATGGGTGACTGTTGGAAAAATGGCCAGTATAAACGGACCAATTCTGAGAATACACCTGTAGAAAAAAAAAAAGGTAATGTAAAAGGAGAAAGGGCTCTATACCCCTTTCTTACTTTTTTCTGACCAGGCTCCCGTGGTTTTATGGGTTTTTCCACGTGTAACCTTTCCTTTTTCGAAGCGCCTCCCCCTTTGGGAGTTTTACTTATTTATTTATCTATTTATTTATTATATCTTTCTCCGTTTTCTTCCTCTGTTTAGACGAACTTTCCTACCTTTTCGGACAAAACCTTTTGTAACCTTCGTCCTGTCTTTGTCCTTATATGTTTTTAATTGATATTAGCCCTTGTGGCCAATAAAACGAATTAATTATTATTATTATTATTATTATTATTATAATTATTCAGGTCGAACCGAACTCGGAATCTTGGGGTTACTAGCCCGCACTCTTAACCACTCCACGAGCATATGGCGTAGTGGTTAAGAGTGCGGGCTAGTAACCCCAAGATTCCGAGTTCGGTTCGACCTGAATAATAATAATAATAATAATAATAATAATAATAATAACAACAACATCAAAAAATACCTTAGAAATGAGAACCTAGGTTCGAAATTTCCCAAAGACACCTGATGAAGGCTGGATGGTATATCAGCTGAAACGTTGTGTTAACAACAAACAAGATGAGGACAAATATCCGTCAAATGTAAATAATGTACATAATTCCTCATCTCTTAAATATAGAACTTCCAACATATGTTTCGAAGAAAGCATTGAGATTATTCTGGAGGGAATAAAAATGATGTAAAACAATGCAATCATCTCGTCAGGGAAAAAAACCGAATGTGATTACCACATGTATGACGAAGGGGAACGCAAGTTATTTTTTTTTAAAAACCGTTAATAGGTTTAACATCAAAGGTAATTTAGGGAAAGAGAAGGAGGAGGAGAAAGAAAGAAATTAACAGAAAATTAAGAGTGGAAAAATATAGTGTGATAGATGACTGGGAGTAAAGTTTAAAAACGTGGAAATAGATATATATGAAGTAAAAATGATTTGAATAACACCTGCGGTTGACTCCATTTCTTAATTTACACACACACACGCACAATATAGGACAATCAGTTAGTTGTCACAATAAAACTCAGAGTTTCGGATGACGGGGCTGAAGCCTGCTCCGGCATCTCATCAGTTATTAAGACAAAAACACTATGAAAAAAAAAAGCCGTTGAATAAAGGGGAGTTACTCCCAATAGGCGTGGAGAAAGTAAAACTTCATTCATAGAATCTGCATATACGCACATATATACATACATATGCATACACGTACGCACGCACACATGTGTATGTATGTATGTATATATATATATATATATATATATATATATATATATATATATATATATATATATTGTTGTACTTGGGGATGGTCATATTGCCAGTTTAGCCAATAAAAACACACGCACTGTATATTTGGTGTTAATTTGCTTCAGCTTTATATTACATTAATCTTAATCTTATTTCGGCCAGAGTTCTTTCGTCACACTTCTGTGACCTCATCAGTGGTCCTTTGTTTCCTTCCTTCTTATGTGTGTCTCACCTTGCTAAATATCAGCCATTTTGTGCGTGTATTCGTATATGAATGTATTTATGTGTGTATATATATGTGTGTATATATATGTCTGTATATATATATATACTTTGCCGTTGTGGTGTCACATTCCTTTCAAAACTCCGAGGAGGGTATCTACATAAAATATCGAACAACGGGGAATGTTTTTAATTTGACCCGACTGAAGTTTAAAACGAAGGTTTTTACTTCACTTATTAGGGAACTTTTGTATGCTGACGATTGCGATCTGGTTAGTCATTCTGAATCGGGTCTGCAATCCCTTGTATCTGCATTTGATGCAGCTTGTGATGATTTTGGCTTGACCATCAATCTGAAAAAAAACAGTTGTAATGTATCAACCTGCATATGGTGCTGTTTGTAACCTCCCTAAAATTTTTGTTAAGGGAAAGTTACTTGAGGTTGTCAATTCATTTGTCTACCTGGGAAGCTCTGTTCAAGATGATGGAAATCTTGATACGGAAATACACCTGCGAATTCAAAGGGCAGCAAAAGCATTTGGTGGCTTGGAGTCACGCGTCTGGCGCCAGCGACATATAAATAACAATACAAAGCTGGCTCTTTACAAATCATTTGTCTTAACATCCCTATTGTATTCCTGTGAAACTTGGACCTGTTATGAAAGGCATTTTAAAATGTTAGAAAAATTCCACCAAAAATGCCTTCGTCATATTTTAAGAATTAAATGGAATTCTTTTGCTCCAAACACAGAAATCCTTGCATCTGCAGGCATCCCCTCAATTAAAGCCATGATTTTGAGGAACCAATTGAGATGGTGTGGCCATATTGTTCGAATGGCCGATGAACGCATGCCGAAACAGCTGTTTTATGGTGAGCTTGCAGAGGGGAAACGTTATCGGCATAAACCTAAAAAAAGGTTTAAGGATGGCATAAGGACTGCTATGAAGTCAATTGGAATGGCTCCAAAAGATATAGAAGTCCTCGCTTCAGATCGAGTTGGATGGCGAACAAGGGTGTGGAGTGGAGTGAAAGAATTTGAAGAGGCCAGGATGATGCAAGCAGGGCTCAAGAGATATTTAAGGAAAAATGTAAAGACTGAGAAGGTGAATGACAAGGACCTTTTTGTGTGCACAGTCTGTGACAGACCATGTCTGTCCTTGGCTGGCCTCAAATCTCACCTGCGAACCCATGGAAAACAAACCTCATCCAGCTATTCTGATTATATGTCTGTGCACACGTTTGAATGTGGTGTGTGCCAGAGGGTTTGCAAATCCAATGGGGGTCTTAAAAGACATGTTAGGATCCACAATGAGCAGAACTTACTTGCAGGTATTGGTAGTGCAAATCAGAGGTGCAATCTGTGTGGGTGTTTTTTCAAAACACTGTCTGGTTTAAAAAGCCACATCAGACGCCATGAAAGGGCTAAGGTGTAGGTGCAGGAGGTGGTCAAACTCTGTTTAAGGAGTAGACAACCACCATATATATATATATATATATATATATATATATATATATATATATATATATATACAGACATATATATACACACATATATATACACACATAAATACATTCATATACGAATACACGCACATACACACGTTTTTCAACTTTCTATCCTTACATACATGAAATCCTATCTGTATTCTCAGTATTAAAAAGAAAAAAAAAAGAAACGAATTGCTTTGTGACTGAACGAGATAAGAATCCTCATTGTTGTTAGATCTGGTGATATAATCTATAATAAAAGGCGTTCCAGCCACGACTCTCAGTTTTTCTTCGGTAGTATTTCGGTTTATAATTACAAAATGTAAGTGGAAATTATCGTAAATCAGGGACCCTCAACGTGGGCGGTACCGCCGCCAAGGTGGCGCTGAGCATGCCGAAAGGAGCGGTAGACTTTAGGGGGCTGTGAGGTAACATTGTTAACCTACTCATTTTTACATAAAGTAGTAATTATACTATACACGTTAAAACTAGTAATGGGTATTAAAATACAAATGAGATCTCATCAGGCACTGGGAAGCCATTAACTTGCTAAGTATAAAGTAAATTTACAACTTCTGTCTTTATTAATTTGTTACCATTTCACTGTCAAAACCTTATACAATCCACTTTTAGAGTAAAATTGGTAAATGATCATCCATGTTAAGTAAGTCTAGTCGAGGGGCGTTACAAAAAAAAAAAAAAAAAAAGAAAAGGAAAAAAAGTGTTAAAAACTACGGTCGTCAGCAATCAGCAACAATTTTTTTTCAAGATCGAATTTGAATTTCAATTATTGAAAACAAGGCAAGTCAAAGATATTTTTGGAAAATAGAAAAAAAAAAAGCAGTTTATACAATAAATAGAAAGAAAGCGGTCGGGTGCTTATTCAACACCACTTCAAAGACATTATTATCACTTTAAATTTCTCAGCATGTAAAGAAAATACACCTGTTTGAAGTTTTGTTATTTTATATCTAGTATTTCAACTAAATTTCAGCCCGCCCGCATAGCTCAGTCGGTAGAGCATCAGACTTTTATAGGTCAACCTTACAAGTAATCTGAGGGTCGCGGGTTCAAGTCCCTCTGCGGGCGTATGGTATTTTTTTTTTAAATACCAACTGACCATGGTTCTGAGATATAAACGTCTTGTTTTTAAGCGATTTAAATTGAAACTTTCCATCAAAATTTAATGAAAGGTTTATATTTTCAAATAGCAAATTAATAATGACGAAGATGTTTTATTCAATTATTCATGGATCTCGAATTAATTGAAACAAAAGCAGTATTTATTAATAGAAATATGGTAGAATGTGAGATTTAAGTGAAACTTAGCTAAACGTTTATTTAAATCAGAAGTTATCCTCTTGACACGTGTATCAGAAATGTTACCACCACTATCGTGTTTTTTCATTTACCGTTGGGTAAGCTAATCTAATTAACTGGAGTCATCAATCTTCTATTGCTTTTGTGTAGTCCCACACTCAGTCCTGATCTAATACGTGTAAGATGAGAGATATTGAAATCAAACACGGTGATATCGTCTTATTTTCATGAATGGTATGGTATACTCCAGCCATCATCATCTAACTTATGCGTTGTTTTTAAGAGTGCAGAGTATAGTTTCATTGATATTTAGCTGCTGTTTCTAAAAGTTGAAGCGACCACGTTGAGTTTCCTACGCTCGTCAACACACGTCTTTCGTGCATTTACAGCAACAGTTTCACTAAATTTTATTTTATTGAAATTTATACTTTAAAGTATTAATTAACAGGAAAAAAAAAAAATGAAAGTATTCAGTTTTCCTAAAAATCATTACACGTCGTATCTGAGTAAGAAACGAACATTATATCGTGTATAAAACACTGTTGTCATAAACTAGCCTGAAGTAATCAGCTGTCTTACTGTAAACACGTGTGAAGCGCAATATAGACTTTCTACTTCTGCTTTATACTCAATATATTGACCTAGAAACAGCCCGCCCGCATAGCTCAGTCGGTAGAGCATCAGACTTTTATGTTAACCTTAGAGGCAATCTGAGGGTCGCGGGTTCAAGTCCCTCTGCGGGCGAAAGCATTTTTTTTTTTTTTTTTTACTGAATTAGTTTATTTCTTAGTTTTAGTATCGTCTCGAGTTTTACACCGAGCAGATATGTCTTTCTGTTTTTTTTTTCTAAATGTATACGTGTATTGTCTCTGTTTCTGAAACGAAAGACTGTATTTGTTGCGTTATATTGTTTATTTTATTATTTGTTTATTCACGCGTTTAAAAATATGTATATATTCTTTTCTACCCTAGGTACAAGGCCCGGAATTTTTAGAGGGGGGGCTGTCGATTAGATCGACTCCAGTACGCAACTGGTACTTAATTTATCGACCCTGAAAGGACGGAAGGCACAATCGACCTCGGCGGAATAGAATATGCGTATGTTTAAGTGACTTTATCTCCCCATTTTTAAAATCTTTTACTTGTCTCAGTCATTGGACTGTAGCGAAGCCGAGGCACCGCCTTGAAGGGTGTTGCTGAAAGAAGCGACCACAGTATTAATTATTTTGGTACGTCTACACAAATGTTACTCCACCGACGTTGTTTCCTCATAATTTCCAGTAAAATATTTTTCAATGAAATTTTCTACAAATACGCTTTACAGTTTACATTCCGATTATATCGGAATCTGAGGTAAAAAAAAACAAAAAAACCAACTTTTTCCAAGGGTTGGGGTGAAGAGTTTCGGAAAATTCACATGAGTCAGCTTTGTTTTCTTACGTCTTTCAGAAAAAAAGTATTTCTTTTTATGAAAATTTCTACGAATACCTTTCAGAGTGTGTAAATTACGATTATATCGTTATTTGATATTCAAAAGAAAATTGGTGAACTCAGAAACATACATGCCGGTATACATAACAGTTTCTTTCGAAATTACAAGTTTCATCTTGTATGCGTATTTTGCGAAGGAAAAAAAAAAAATATCCGATATTCATGTGTGTTAGTATATACGAGTAGGAGACCATCATTTTTTAATTTTTTTTTTTTTACATTAAATTCCGATATTATTATAATGAATATACTGTAAAAAGTATTCGTAGAAAATTTCATTAAAAATTACCTATTTTTCTGAACGTTATGAGGAAACAAAGTCGACCCGTGTGAATTTTCCGAAACTCCTCATCCCAAACGAGGGAAAATTTTTTCACCATAAATTTCGTTACAATCAGAATCTACACCATCTGAGTGTATTTATATGAAATTTCATTATAAAATATCAATTTTCCTTGTAGTTATGAGGCAACAAAGTCAAGGGAGGCACATTTGTGTAGTCATGCTATTATTTTTTTAAAGTCTGCTACTTTTTCTGTCGGTCTTTCATGCCGAACCGCTATGTTACGAGAACGTAAACAAACTAGTACTGGTGGTCAAGCGGTGGTGGGAGGACAAACACACAAACACGCACATAAACACACATGTGCACACACGCGCGCGCGCATTATTTCATCCGGTTGTTAGCCCTGGAGTTAACCCTGTTCAGCTCATCCACGGGTACAGGCTATCAGATAGACAGTAATCCGGAGATTGCTTATTTTATGAAACACGTGCTTGAAAATCCACAGTTTTGTTACATCAGTTTCCAATTGTTTCATTGAGATTCGATCTCATGAAAATTGCAACATTATGCGATAATATATGCAACTATTTATTCTAAGGTATGATTTTAATGGCATGTCCCGAATTCAGCTCATCAGCACTATGTGTAGGTTTCCACGCAATTTCCGTTTACCAGATTCACTCACAAAACATTAGTCGGCTTGGAGAACTAGAAGACACTTGCCCAAGGTGCCGCGCAATGGGACTGAACTCAAATCTAGTGGCTACAAAGCAAGTTTCTTAACTACACAGCCATGTTTGAGATTATGCGCTAGTTTTTCGAAAGTTATTTGTATTAGACGTACGTGGATAAATAGCCCTGTCAGAGTCGTAAGATAATTCTGGGACCTCAACTTTGCTTTTGTAGATAATATGATAAAGACAATGCTGTCCGCCCGTATAGTTCAGACTGTTACAGGTTAGCCTTAGAAGCAATTTGAGGGTCGCGGGTTCGAGTCCCTCTCGGGGCGTATATCCTTTTTATTAATTACTAGCAGTTTAGCCCGGTATTGCCCGGGATTAAGCTAAGCTTATTAAACTAATCAAGCGCTTTATTTCAAACCAAACTAAGTTACACCGACATCAAATTTGAGCGAAATCCATTGAAATTGGTAAACGTTTGGCTGAAAATAGGTTGCAGACAAGCTGATTGGGAAATCCCATAAGGAATCGGTTTATCGATTTTTCCACTCATCGATTGTTTTTTTTTTTTGTTTTGGAGAACTTAAAGCATTCAAAGATCCCGTGAGTCTTAAGTAACGCCGACATCAAGTTTGAACAAAATACGTCAAAATTGGTAAAAGTTATAGTTGAAAATGGGGTGTAGCCAATTTTAGTGGGAAATCCTATAAGGAAGCGGTTTATCGATTTTTCATCCTGATTGAATGGAAAACCCCATAAGGAATCAGTTTATTCCCCCCCCCCCCCCCCCGCCAATAGGACTTAACCGAACACAACATTGCTGATTCAAAAAATCTATATTTATACTTTAAAGTTGGTTTTCACAGTTCTGCAGAATCAGTGCCACGACGGGAACGCATGGGTTGGGAGTTTGACCGGCAGAAGTGATCAGGTTGCACATGCCGGCACTTTCTAAACCTAGCCCCATCATCTACCCCCCACCCGGCCCATGGATTGAGAATCCTTCCGGCAAAGAAAATAGAACGCCCAAAAGGGCTCCCGATCCTCTGTGTCAGAAAAGGTTGTGTTCGGATCACAACTAAGCCTTAACCTAAGCCTAAGCTAACCTAGCTGAAGGGGGCTCGGGAGTCTCTAAAAGGCAGCGACTAATCCCGATCTAGTCCTAACCAGTTCAAGCTGCATCGAAGATATGCATTGGAGAAGGTTGCCTCGGAGATCTGCATCGAAGATCTGCATTGGAAAAGGTTGCATCGAAGGTTTGCACTGGGTAAGGATGCAGCGAAGGTTTGCATTAGAGATCTGCAGTGAAGAAGGTTGACTCAAAGATTTGGATTGGATAAGGTTGCATTAGAGATCTGCAATGGAGAAGGTTAATTCGAAGGTTTGGATTGGGGATCCGGATTGGAGTAAATTAGGAAAACTTACTAACAGCCTTAACAAAAAATAAGGGGCCTGGCCCTTCTAGCCTAGCTCTACGAGCAACTTGGCCAAGTGCTGATATCGGCTGAGTGAGCATTGTTGTCGGAGAAGTTAGCATTGTCCAATAAAGAAGAGGAAGAGTCTATGAGTCATGTTGCCATGGTTTGAGAATATGTCCGGCCAATGCTTCCGGATCACCTGTTTATAAACTAGGATCCCAATTTATGATACACTACAAAGTTATATTTATGGCAATGCATAACTACATGTAGGTATATATGTACACACATACATATACAGATATGTATATACATATACACACACACACACACACACACACACACACACACACACACACACACACACACACACACACACACATATATATATATATATATATAAAATACAAAATGGGACAAGAATGCAAAACATACAGGCAGTTAGGTGACACAAAAAAGGGACAACAAAGCATCCAGATAGACGATACAAAGAAAACAAGGGCGGGACATTCGGAGTTTTCTTTCCTCAGTCGAGTTCCAGATAATCTTTGCAATTTCGGCTGGTTATACACGAGATTGCTCCAATCTGGCCAGCCCCAAGGAAAAACTAAGTTAAGAGCATTAGATTCCTTGGAAGAAAGCAGCGAATGTATACGAAAAAACGGACGGAAAAGAAAAAAAACGGAGAATGTTACACAAATACAAATAACAGGACATAACAACAGGTGCCTTTCGACTAAGGACGAATTAAATTAAGCTGATATATATATATATATGATATATATATCATACGTATGTGGATATATATAAATATATGTGTGTGTATGTATGTATGTATGTACATTATGCGCTCTTGAGTACTCGTTCACGCTGCTCGATATTTGCGCATAGCTCATAAGATAAGGCACCAGACTTTTGCGGGTTAACATTAGAAGTGATCTGAGGGTCGCAGATCTAACTTTCTCTGAGAGCGTATGTTTTCTTTCCATTTATTGAATAGTTTACCTGATCACTACAGTTCATTTTTATCTGAATATATATATATATATATATATATATATATATATGTGTGTGTGTGTGTGTGTGTGTGTGTGTGTGTGTGTGTGAGTGTGTGTGTGTGTATGTGTGTGTATGTATGTATGTATGTATGTATGTATGTATGTATGTATGTATGTATGTACATATGTATATATATATAAATTCAGATACAAATTAACTGTAGTGAACAGGTAAATCATTCAATTTTAATGCGGCGTAGTAGCACCTGACAACGTCTCAGCTTTGGGTGAATTAGCTTATTTGAGTTTACCTGCCTGTGCATCTGAAAATTGGATTTGGCGGTGTCTGTGGAAGAAGCCTTCATGGTTCAACGGAAGGGAAAGTGACATTCTGCCGTGCAGAGACCAAGATGAAGTAATTTTATCTCAGCCATTGACTACATCAGTCACACTTCCCAAACGTGTTCACCTGGTCTTGCTTCTGGATTGAAGATAGTCACGGATATGAGAGAGAGGGAAAGGTTGACAAGATGCAAATCTTCACTTTAAACAAATTCACCGCACAAGTCATCAGTTACTTATAAGAATGACTAGATGGTCCACATCGCTATAAATGAGGAATCTGAAATATATATATCTATACTATATATAAAACAGAGATGTGTGTGTAATCGCTTTTCACGTGAAAACGGCTTCACCATTTAGTTCCATACTTGTGATACATGAATAATTTGACCTCGGATAAATCTTAGGCTCTTCATTTGATTTTTTTATTAAGATAAATAATATTGCTTTATATTTAAGATTCACTTCTTTAAAAAGGTTCCTCAATGTCAACTTCCGGTAGCCATAGTTTTTTCTTCACTTTCACTTCAATCGTTACTGTTCGCCATAAAAGTTTACTCACATTTACTGATGTATGTAATTTCATCATTTACTAACAGAAGTACGGTTTTCTGTTGCTGTTTGGTTCACTGAGTGACAAATTTCGATTCAACATCACTTTAACTTCAATCGTTACTGTTCTCAATAAAAGTTTACGTTTTCATTCGCTAACAAGTTCACATTTACTGATGTAAGTAATTTCATCATTTACTAACAGAAGTACGGTTTTGTGTTTTCCTGTTGCTGAGGTTTTTTTTTTCTGGTACCTTCGATACTGGCTCTTTGGTTCACTGAGTGACAAATTTCGGTCCCATACTCTCCAAGATATTCAACGCACACATCAATGTTGAGTTCTGTAACTCAGTGAAATCCATTAAGTATGTGTGCAAATATGTCAACAAGGGATCTGACATGGCAGCCTTTGCAGTCCAGGATTCAGACAACAATGATGAAATCAAGACCTTCCAAATAGGAAGGTATATCAGCAGTGGTGAAGCATGTTGGAGAATCTTCAAGTTCCCCATTCATGAGAGATATCCCCACGTGCAACATCTTGCAGTTCACTTGGAAAATGACGAAAGGGTCTACTTCACCCCACACACAGTCCAACTACAAATGGAAGCTCCCAAAAATACCACACTCACAGCGTTCTACAAGCTCTGTCAGGATGATGAATTTGCTACAAGACTGCTATACAATGAAGTTCCACAATTCTATGCCTGGCACCAAAACAAATGGAAAAGACGTGCACTTGGTGCACCCACACAATATCCAGGAATCAAGAAATCAGATATACTTGGCAGAGTCTATGTTGTCCATCCCAACTACTCAGAGTGCTACTATCTAAGGCTTCTATTACACCATGTCAAGGGACCCACATCATTTACGGCCTTACGAACGGTTGATAACACAGTATGTCAAACATATCGCTAGGCTTGCCCTCTCAGAGGTCTTCTGGAAGATAATGCACACTGGGATGCCACTCTGACAGAGGCACAAATGTGCAAGTCTCCTATGCAGCTGAGAAACCTCTTCTCCATCATGCTGGTGAACTGTGGATTGTCAAATCCAAATCAACTTTGGGACAAATACAAGGAGGGGCTTTCTGAAGACATTCTTCAAAGAATTCAATATCAGTGTGACGGTGATGTCACATTCAATGATGACATCTTCAATGACACATTAAGATTAATAGACGACAAGGTTCAATCACTGGGTGGAAACAAACTTGAAATCTATGGTCTTCCAGCTCCTCCTGTCAGAGATGTTCAACACAAATTAGCACAAGAGCTAATCAGGGAAACATCATACAACATGGAAAGTTTGCAAGCAGTTGTCAATGAAAAGGAACCAATTCTGGTACAGGATCAAAAGGAGGTATACTGGCAAGTTCTTACATCTGTGGACAATAACACTGGTGGGGTTTTCTTCTTAGATGCTCCTGGAGGCACAGGAAAGACATTATTGATCAGCCTGCTCCTTGCCAAGGTGAGACAGAAGAACAAGATTGCTCTGGCTGTTGCATCCTCTGGAATTGCAGCCAAACTCCTAACAGGTGGAAGAACAGCCCATTCAACATTCAAGCTGCCTCTGAACCTCATCCAAAATGAATCTCCTTTATGCAACATAACAAAGAATACAGCGTTAGCAAAACTCCTTACAGATGCCAAACTCATTGTCTGGGATGAGGCAACAATGTCCCATAAGGCAGCCTTTGAAGCACTTGATAGAACACTACAAGACTCCAGAAACAATAAGAAGATCATGGGTGGTGTCACCCTCCTCATGGCTGGTGACTTCAGGCAAACGCTGCCTGTCGTTCCCAGAGGAACCAGGGCGGATGAGCTGAGAGCTTACATCAAGTCCTCATATATCTGGCAACATGTCAAGCAGCTTACTCTGACAACCAACATGAGGGTTCACATTCATGGTGACCCGTTAGCCGCACAGTTCTCCAACAAGTTACTTGACATTGGAAATGGAAAACTTCCACAAAATCCAGAAGATAATCTGCATCATCTCCCATGTGGCAATATGACTGCCTCCCTTGAAGAACTAAAGAGCAAGATGTTTCCAAACATTGCCACAAACTACAAAAGTCACAAGTGGCTATGTGAAAGAACAATTCTGGCACCAAGGAATGATTCTGTAGACAAGCTGAATTTAAATTTGTTAACTCAACTGCAAGGACCTGAATGTTCATACAGATCAATTAACTCTGTCCCTGATCAACAACAGGCAACGCATTACCCAGTGGAGTTCCTCAATTCACTTCAGCCACCAGGATTTCCACCACACATTCTGATCGTAAAAATAGGTGCTCCCATAATGCTATTAAGAAACCTTGATGCACCCAGACTCTGCAATGGAACAAGGTTGGTTGTTAAAACAGCCATGCCCCATGTGTTGGAAGCAACAATAATTACAGGCAGCATGATGGGTGACAATGTCTTCATTCCAAGGATACCTCTCATTTCAAATGATCTCCCCTTTCAGTTCAAGAGACTGCAGTTTCCGGTCAAACTTAGTTTTGCAATGTCTATCAACAAAGCACAAGGTCAATCTCTAAAGTTGGTGGGACTTAACCTCCTTCAACCTTGCTTCTCACATGGTCAGCTGTATGTTGGATGTTCTAGAGTTGGAGATGAAAAGAACCTCTACATTCTCAGTGACAAACATGGCAAGACAGAAAACATAGTATATGAAGAAGCACTTACATGAATAGTATGTACATGTCATATACAAAACTGTAAAACCATTGAGTGTTAAAGTAAGTATTACTATTACACTTTCACTTTTCGACTGACATGCGTCAATATATATCTGTGTATATAACAGTGAAACAATAACGTGGTATATTCGCTGTGTGAATTTTTTTCATTTAATCCCCATTTTAATTATCGTAAAAGTTTCCAAGTACCAATAAGCAACAATTTCATTCCCGGGCAACGCCGGGTGGCTCCGCTAGTATATGTGTATATATATATATATATATATATATATATATATATATATATATATATATATATATATATATATATATATATATATGTGTGTGTGTATATATATACATACAGAGAGAGAGAGACATAAAGAGAGAGAAAGAGTGATCATTGCAGTCGGTACATAGGGTTACCCAGAGTTTTGCGTCCATAAAGCACTTAGCTTTGTATGCGTCTCATCAGGCGCTAATGCCCGGTGGCCTATAATCTCTCTTCACAGAAAGGTTTTAGGCCACCGGCCATTAAAGAGAAGTTTTAAGCCACGTTCTATTAGGGTCAAACTAGATGTGTGTAAAATAAGCGCCGTATCAATGCGAAACCCTGGGTAACCCTGTGAACCTGTCATAACTAACATTCTGTGAATACTCTACTGGTGTATAACATTGAATGTGTTTTCTTTCGGATTTATAATTTACTGAGGATATATCTGTGTGTGTGAATGCTTGTGTGTGTGTGTGTATACATGTGTGTGTATACATGTGTGTGTGTTTATATATATATATATATATATATATATATATATATATATATATATATGAAAAAAGACTAATAAACAGATAAGAATGAATTCATCGTAAAACTTCAGACGAAATGATAGCCCCACGGAAGAGAGAAAGCAAAAATAATATTCAATAAAGCAAAAACATTTTACGCCCGGAGAAGGACTCGAACCCGCGACCCTCAGATTACTTCTAAGGTTGACCTATAAAAGTTTGATGCTCTACCGACTGAGCTATGCGGGCGGACAACAGTTTGGGTCTCATATTATCTATAAAAGCAAACTTGATAAAAAGTTTCGTTTTCTATTGCATTGTGATGAAAATTCATTGAGCGTCCATTGTTTATGAGAAATTGAAGTACAAATATATAATAATCTTGGAGTGTATTTTATGTTTCACCGATTAATTCTTCCACTTAGGTAGGTTAGCATTTTGGAAACGAAAACGATTTATTACTGAGGGAAAGAAGAACCCATCACTTCTCATAGGATATCATACGATCTTGTGAGAGCTCAAGACAAAAGTGTGGAAAACTGTAAGTGGAGTAAACCGGAGATGTTCCTGAATTCTTACAAAAGAGTGGTGATATTAATTCGTGGTACGGGTCAACGCAGACAGCTTTGTAGGAGATAAAGTGATTTAAAGTTGGAAAATAGAAAACCTGGTAACGACAGTTCATAATTTGAATGAACAACGAAATATATACATGGCAGTTTGACCTTGTAGTGGCGCGAAATTATAGCCGCCATTGAGGAAGTACTATTCTGCGCATGCGCAAGGGACTTCATCACCAGAAACCCCTCGAGTGCGCATGCGTAGTAAAACTAGTACTTAAAGAGTGGGTTTCACTTTCTTAGACTGTTGAGCGAGAGACCTTCTACGTGAGAACACCTCGCTCCTCATCGAAGCACTCTTCACCACGATGCTATCTATATGATAGCTATTTGCTCCTCTGGCATGCTTCAAGGAAGCTCTTAATCTTCCAATACCAATTACAACTTAATCAGCAGCTGCTAAGCTAAGTGACACAGGATTTACATAACCAAGCATCATCAAAAATAAAACTTAATTTTATTATGTTGTTAAATTGTTCTACTGTTCCTTAATATATAATGCTGTTGAAAGGTGAAAGAGAGAGACTAATGTCTCTGTTACAACTATCAAACATTTACAACCTTATTATTACAATAACCAAACGACACCTCAATCTTGAAATGGACTAAAAAACGAAGAAAGGGCATACATACATGCATACATACATACATACATACATACATACATACATACATACATATGTGTGTGTGTGTGTGTGTGTGTGTGTTTGGGTGTGTGTGTATGTATGCATGTTTGTATGTATGTATATATGTATGTATGTATTTATGTATGTATTCACATACCCACTTTATCACAGTAGGAGTAATATTGAAAAGCATCTTTTGAAATTGCGTTCGAGTTATTCGAAAGTTATTTTGAATTCAACATTGTTGGATATTTGGAGCTTTCAGAGGTTTTGGTAACGCTGAAAGCAAGTGACGAAATATATGGGTAGTCGATCGATTTATAGTTAACAGCTCCGAAAACTCTCCAGATTCATACCGTAAAATTTTAATATAAGAGGAACTTAACATGCATATTTCGCCAAAATTTCAGTTAATTGATTTTAAAGGCGTTAACTCCTTCACTTGGCTTCGTTTTTTAGTCCATTTCAAGATTGAGGTGTCGTTTGGTTATTGTAATAATGTCAAGCTGCCATGTATATATTTCGTTGTTCATTCAAATTAAGAACTGTCGTTACCAGGTTTTCTATTTTCCAAGTTTAAATCACGTTATGTACTACAAAACTTGCAAAGTTGAGCCGTTGCACGAATTAATATCAGCATCTCGTACTTTGAGTTTCCACTCTTTTGCAAGAATTCAGGAACACCTCCGGCTTTCTCCACTTACAGTTTTCCACATTTTTGTCTTGAGCTCTCAAAAGATCGTATGTTATCCTATAAGAGGTGATGGGTTGTGCATTCCCTCAGTACTAAATCGTTTTCATTTCGAAAATACTAACCTACCTAAGTGGAAGAATTAATCGGTGAAACGTAAAATACACTTCAAGATTATTATATATTTGTATTTCAGTTTGGCATGAACAATGGACGCTCAATGAATTGTCATCACAATGCAATACAAAAAGAAAGTTTGTATCAACTTTGCTTTTATAGATAATGTGACAAGTGTACAGATGTCCGCCCGCATAGCTCAGTCGGTAGAGCATCAGACTTTTATAGGTCAACCTTAGAAGTAATCTGAGGGTCGCGGGTTCGAGTCCCTCTGCGGGCGTAAAACGTTTTTGTTCTATTGAATATTACTTTTGCTTTCTGTCTTCCGTGCGGCTATCATTTCGTCTGAAGTTTTACGATGAATTCATTCACGTCTGTTTATTAGTTTTTTTTTTTTTTTCATTGCGTGTATATTGTTTATGTTTATTGAAATGTGATGCTCTGTACATCCGAGTCTACTAACGTGCTTCGGAATATATATATATATATACATATATATAGATATACAGGGCAGGGAATCGTCAATTAGTAATAAAATTAATAAATAAACAATTTTGCCGGGTAACTCAGTATGAAAAAACCTTATCGATAAAACCATTTATAATCATAAATATATAGGGATTAGCAGTATCCTGCTTCTCCAACATACTGAGAATTCAGAAATAGCAACTAAAGAACTACTGATTCCAAAACTACAAATTTTTCTCTACTTGATAGCGATATTTTTGGTACACACAGAACAAAAAACAGAAGAGAAGAGTAAAAAAACAACTTGCCTTTAGTTAATTTAGTACGACGTTTCACGGTTAAGGGTATGAAATACCCCATTCCGATCTTCAGCTAAATATTCTAATAAATTTGCTAATGTCTAAATAACTCACGTTAATTTTGACCATGTGACATCAAGACCACGTGAGGCACACATTAAGAAATTTATCGGTCAGTGAGTTTAAAATTTCTCACCCTGATGAATTCAATTCAGTGTGTATCATAATTAGTCCGGCATAGAAATAAGTCCCGTACGACTTGTTGCGGTTTTGCTATCCACCTTAGAGGTATTACTATAATATAGATATACAGGGCAGGGAATCGTCAATTAGTAAAAAAGCTAACCCTCACAAGTGCAAAAATTTATTGGTGAGACATTAAACGTACTTGAACCTTATTATGTATTTGTACTTCAGTTTGGCATAAACAATAGACGCTCAATGAATTGTCATCAAACTGCAATACAAAAAGAAAGGTTGTATCAACTTTACTTTTATAGATAATGTGATAAGGAATCAACTGTACGCTCGCATAGCTCAGTCGGTAGAGCATCAGACTTTTATAGGTCAACCTTAGAAGTAATCTGAGGGTCGCGGGTTCGAGTCCCTCTGCGGGCGTAAACCTTTTTTGCATTATTGAATATTCTTTTCACTTTATTGTGTCATTTCTCCTTTTCGGGAGGCTATAATTTCGTCTGAAGTTTTACGATGAATTCATTCACGTCTGTTTATTTAACTTTATTTCATTGTATGTATATTGTTCATGTTTTTTCAAATGAGCGGCTATCTACATCGTAATCTACTAACGTGCTTAGGTATATATGTATATATACAGACAAACACACACACACACACATACACACACACACACACACACACACACACACACACACACACACACACACACACACACACACACACACACACACACAGATATGTCGCCAGTAAATCATAAACCCGAAAGAAAGCACATTCAAAGTTATACACCAGTGGAGTATTCACAGAATGTTGGTTATGGCAGGTTCACAGAATTACCCAATGTTTCGCGTTCATAAGTTTCTGATATTGTTGACGTTTTTTGATGTCCTGTACCTATATATGCTGTGTGGTAAGTAGCTTGCTTACCAACCACATGGTTCCGGGTTCATTCCCACTGCGTGGCATCTTGGGTATGTGTCTTCTACTATAGCCTCGAGCCGACCAAAACCTTGTGAGTGGATTTGGTAGACGGAAACTGAAAGAAGCCCATCGTATATATGTATATATATGTATGTGTGTGTGTGTACGTCCCCGTAACTTAGAGGTTCAGCAAAAGAGAACCGATAAGTACTAGGCTTACAAAGAATAAGTCGTGGGGTCGATTTGCTCGACTAAAGGCGGTGCTCCAGCATTTACTTGTTTCAAATGACTGAAACAAGTAAAAGAGTAAAAAGAGTAAAGAGTATATATATATATATATATATATATATATATATATAAATAATATTTGAGTATATGCATATATATGTACATGTATGTACATACCTTCATCTACATGTATTATTTGTATATATAGATGCATATCTGGGTACAGGACGTTGCAAAAAAACGTGGACAAAATGATAAACAGAGTACAGAAAACACACAGGCCACATAGAGAACATTTCCTTCATCAGCTGGCACCATTATAACACTGGCGTTTCGTAGAGTTAGGGCAGAACGCATCGTTGCAATGGCTCTTTCCAGTGATATAAATTAAATTTGTTCCATGGAGGAATATAGTGGCGGACAGAAAACAAGACAGCAAAATGAAACAGTGAACTAAACAAACAAAGGAGGCTATACGGCCAGACGTGAAAAAGTATGTGTATATGGAACGCTGTGAAGCACGTTCGTGTATATATATATATACTTATATCTTCTAAGTTTAAATCACTTCACGTCCTACAAAGGTGTCAGAGTTGAGTCGTTGCACTCGTACTTTGTGTTTCCACTCCATTGCAAGAATTCTGGAACATCTCCAGTTCTCTCCACTTACAGTTTTCCCCATTTTCCCCTTGAGCTCTCTCAAGATCGTATGAAATCCTATCAGAGGAGATGGGTTCTGCTTTCCCTCAGTACTAAATAGCGTTCCTTTCGAAAATGCAAACCCATCTAATTGGTAGAATAAATCGGTGAAACATAAGGCACACCTGAACATTACTATATATATGTACCTCAGTTTGTCATGAACAATAGACGCTCAATGAATCGTCAACACACTGCAATACAAAAAGAAACTTTTTATCAATTTTGCTTTTATAGATAATATGAGAAACAAGTTTCTGTCCGCCCGCATAGCTCAGTCGGTAGAGCATCAGACTTTTATAGGTCAACCTTAGAAGTAATCTGAGGGTCGCGGGTTCGAGTCCCTCTGCGGGCGTAAACTATTTTTGCTTTATTGAATATTGTTTTTAATTCATTGAGTCGTTTATCTCTCCCGTGAGGCTATAATTTCGTCTGAAGTCTTACGATGAATTCATTCACGTCTGTTTATTAGTTTTTTTTCATTGTGTGTATATTGTTTATGTTTTCTCAAATGTGAGGCTATGTACATACGAGACTACTAACGTGCTTAAGAATATATATATATATATATATATATATATATATATATATATATATATATATATATATATATATATATATACACACATATGTATATACACAGACACAGACACACACACACTCACACACAGAGATATGTCCCCAGTAAATCATAAATCCAAAAGGAAGCACATACAATGTTATACACCAGTAGAGTATTCACAAAATATTATGGCAGGTTCACGGTTACCCAGGGTGTCGCATTGATAAGGCGCTTACTTTACACACATTGCTTCTAAATTTCCTCCGAAATTCATGGAAGAGAGGAAGAAAGGAAGACCCGAGACGTGGCCTCAATTCTAGTAACAGACTGGACTTCGCTTAAGATGTACAGCGAATGAGATGGTGATATTCCATTCAGAGAAACTGAAAGACATGAAATGTCCGTTTGTGTGTGTATGTGTGTGTATTTTTGGCGGGAGTTTTGCATTTAGCAAGAATTGGTTTGTGTTTTATCTCTCGATCAATGGCTGGACAAGAGAAAAGGAAAGGCGATCTTTTGAAGTGGGTGTCGAATGAAGACACATGGACATTTTTATGACTGAATTTCTTTTGAAGTTGTGGTGAGAAGGGAGAATTGATGTGCGTGCGTATTTCTGTGTGTGTGTGTGTGTAAGTGTGTATGTTTGATGGGGTGTGCGCGACAGAGTTAGTAATGTTGATGGTGTATGTGTATATGAGAGAGGGAGAGAAAGAAAGAAAGAGAGAGAGAGAGAGAGAGATGACTGAAATTTATCATTCAGTTTATTTATTTATTAATATGTATATATGTATGAATGGCTTCAGTGACACACATTCACATACACGCAGGCACGAACGCACGAACGCAGGTTGTTTTAATCGATTTTCTCTGTAAGTATGGGGGCTAGGAAAAAATAGAAAGCGCGTTCCAATCTACGCACCCGTCTCCACACGTGTGTCATTTTTTCCGCGAATCCACCCTGCCGTTTGGCCGTGAAACTCAAGACAGGAAAGAATACAACGGTCGGCCAACTTCAATTTATATTACAGATATATATGTATGCATGTATGTATATACCGATTTTATCTGAAAAGGAATAATGTTGGAAAAGCATCGATTGAAATTGCGCTTGAGTTGTTCGAAACTTATTTTGTATTCAACATAGTTGGATATGTGGCGCTTTGAGAGATGTTTGATAACTCTGGAAGCAAAAAACGAAATATCTTGGAAGTCGATCGATCTACAATTAACAGCCGCGAAATCTCTCCAAGTTCGTACCCTAACATTTTAATAGAACAGAAAGTTGACAATCATATTTCCCCAAAATTTCAGTTAATTGATTTTTAAGTAGTTAGCTCCCTCACTTGCTGTTTTAATATGTTAATCGCGCTTAAATGAAAGTTTCGCTTTTCTGCCCTTTCATCGCGTTTTAGTCCATTTTAAGATTGAGCTGTCGTTTGGTTATTGTATCTATAAGGTCAAGCTGCCATGTATATATTTCGTCATTCATTCAAATTAAGAACTGTCGTTACCAGGTTTTCGATTTTCTAAGTTTAAATAGTTTTCTTTCAAAAAAGCTAACCCACACAAGTGGAAAAATTAATTGGTGAGACATTAAACATACATGAACCTTATTATGTATTTGTACTTCAGTTTGGCATAAACAATAGACGCTCAATGAATTGTCATCACAATGCAATACAAAAAGAAAGGTTGTATCAACTTTACTTTTATAGATAATGTGATAAGGAATCAACTGTACGCTCGCATAGCTCAGTCGGTAGAGCATCAGACTTTTATAGGTCAACCTTAGAAGTAATCTGAGGGTCGCGGGTTCGAGTCCCTCTGCGGGCTTAAACCTTTTTTGCATTATTGAATATTCTTTTCACTTTATTGTGTCATTTCTCCTTTTCGGGAGGCTATAATTTCGTCTGAAGTTTTACGATGAATTCATTCACGTCTGTTTATTTAACTTTATTTCATTGTATGTATATTGTTCATGTTTTTTCAAATGAGCGGCTATCTACATCGTAATCTACTAACGTGCATAGGTATATATGTATATATACAGACAAACACACACACACACACATACACACACACACACACACACACACACACACACACACACACACACACACACACACACACACACACACACACACACACAGATATGTCGCCAGTAAATCATAAACCCGAAAGAAAGCACATTCAAAGTTATACACCAGTGGAGTATTCACAGAATGTTGGTTATGGCAGGTTCACAGAATTACCCAATGTTTCGCGTTCATAAGTTTCTGATATTGTTGACGTTTTTTGATGTCCTGTACCTATATATGCTGTGTGGTAAGTAGCTTGCTTACCAACCACATGGTTCCGGGTTCATTCCCACTGCGTGGCATCTTGGGTATGTGTCTTCTACTATAGCCTCGAGCCGACCAAAACCTTGTGAGTGGATTTGGTAGACGGAAACTGAAAGAAGCCCATCGTATATATGTATATATATGTATGTGTGTGTGTGTACGTCCCCGTAACTTAGAGGTTCAGCAAAAGAGAACCGATAAGTACTAGGCTTACAAAGAATAAGTCGTGGGGTCGATTTGCTCGACTAAAGGCGGTGCTCCAGCATTTACTTGTTTCAAATGACTGAAACAAGTAAAAGAGTAAAAAGAGTAAAGAGTATATATATATATATATATATATATATATATATATATATATATAAATAATATTTGAGTATATGCATATATATGTACATGTATGTACATACCTTCATCTACATGTATTATTTGTATATATAGATGCATATCTGGGTACAGGACGTTGCAAAAAAACGTGGACAAAATGATAAACAGAGTACAGAAAACACACAGGCCACATAGAGAACATTTCCTTCATCAGCTGGCACCATTATAACACTGGCGTTTCGTAGAGTTAGGGCAGAACGCATCGTTGCAATGGCTCTTTCCAGTGATATAAATTAAATTTGTTCCATGGAGGAATATAGTGGCGGACAGAAAACAAGACAGCAAAATGAAACAGTGAACTAAACAAACAAAGGAGGCTATACGGCCAGACGTGAAAAAGTATGTGTATATGGAACGCTGTGAAGCACGTTCGTGTATATATATATATACTTATATCTTCTAAGTTTAAATCACTTCACGTCCTACAAAGGTGTCAGAGTTGAGTCGTTGCACTCGTACTTTGTGTTTCCACTCCATTGCAAGAATTCTGGAACATCTCCAGTTCTCTCCACTTACAGTTTTCCCCATTTTCCCCTTGAGCTCTCTCAAGATCGTATGAAATCCTATCAGAGGAGATGGGTTCTGCTTTCCCTCAGTACTAAATAGCGTTCCTTTCGAAAATGCAAACCCATCTAATTGGTAGAATAAATCGGTGAAACATAAGGCACACCTGAACATTACTATATATATGTACCTCAGTTTGTCATGAACAATAGACGCTCAATGAATCGTCAACACACTGCAATACAAAAAGAAACTTTTTATCAATTTTGCTTTTATAGATAATATGAGAAACAAGTTTCTGTCCGCCCGCATAGCTCAGTCGGTAGAGCATCAGACTTTTATAGGTCAACCTTAGAAGTAATCTGAGGGTCGCGGGTTCGAGTCCCTCTGCGGGCGTAAACTATTTTTGCTTTATTGAATATTGTTTTTAATTCATTGAGTCGTTTATCTCTCCCGTGAGGCTATAATTTCGTCTGAAGTCTTACGATGAATTCATTCACGTCTGTTTATTAGTTTTTTTTCATTGTGTGTATATTGTTTATGTTTTCTCAAATGTGAGGCTATGTACATACGAGACTACTAACGTGCTTAAGAATATATATATATATATATATATATATATATATATATATATATATATATATATATATATATATATATATATATATATATATACACACATATGTATATACACAGACACAGACACACACACACTCACACACAGAGATATGTCCCCAGTAAATCATAAATCCAAAAGGAAGCACATACAATGTTATACACCAGTAGAGTATTCACAAAATATTATGGCAGGTTCACGGTTACCCAGGGTGTCGCATTGATAAGGCGCTTACTTTACACACATTGCTTCTAAATTTCCTCCGAAATTCATGGAAGAGAGGAAGAAAGGAAGACCCGAGACGTGGCCTCAATTCTAGTAACAGACTGGACTTCGCTTAAGATGTACAGCGAATGAGATGGTGATATTCCATTCAGAGAAACTGAAAGACATGAAATGTCCGTTTGTGTGTGTATGTGTGTGTATTTTTGGCGGGAGTTTTGCATTTAGCAAGAATTGGTTTGTGTTTTATCTCTCGATCAATGGCTGGACAAGAGAAAAGGAAAGGCGATCTTTTGAAGTGGGTGTCGAATGAAGACACATGGACATTTTTATGACTGAATTTCTTTTGAAGTTGTGGTGAGAAGGGAGAATTGATGTGCGTGCGTATTTCTGTGTGTGTGTGTGTGTAAGTGTGTATGTTTGATGGGGTGTGCGCGACAGAGTTAGTAATGTTGATGGTGTATGTGTATATGAGAGAGGGAGAGAAAGAAAGAAAGAGAGAGAGAGAGAGAGAGATGACTGAAATTTATCATTCAGTTTATTTATTTATTAATATGTATATATGTATGAATGGCTTCAGTGACACACATTCACATACACGCAGGCACGAACGCACGAACGCAGGTTGTTTTAATCGATTTTCTCTGTAAGTATGGGGGCTAGGAAAAAATAGAAAGCGCGTTCCAATCTACGCACCCGTCTCCACACGTGTGTCATTTTTTCCGCGAATCCACCCTGCCGTTTGGCCGTGAAACTCAAGACAGGAAAGAATACAACGGTCGGCCAACTTCAATTTATATTACAGATATATATGTATGCATGTATGTATATACCGATTTTATCTGAAAAGGAATAATGTTGGAAAAGCATCGATTGAAATTGCGCTTGAGTTGTTCGAAACTTATTTTGTATTCAACATAGTTGGATATGTGGCGCTTTGAGAGATGTTTGATAACTCTGGAAGCAAAAAACGAAATATCTTGGAAGTCGATCGATCTACAATTAACAGCCGCGAAATCTCTCCAAGTTCGTACCCTAACATTTTAATAGAACAGAAAGTTGACAATCATATTTCCCCAAAATTTCAGTTAATTGATTTTTAAGTAGTTAGCTCCCTCACTTGCTGTTTTAATATGTTAATCGCGCTTAAATGAAAGTTTCGCTTTTCTGCCCTTTCATCGCGTTTTAGTCCATTTTAAGATTGAGCTGTCGTTTGGTTATTGTATCTATAAGGTCAAGCTGCCATGTATATATTTCGTCATTCATTCAAATTAAGAACTGTCGTTACCAGGTTTTCGATTTTCTAAGTTTAAATAGTTTTCTTTCAAAAAAGCTAACCCACACAAGTGGAAAAATTAATTGGTGAGACATTAAACATACATGAACCTTATTATGTATTTGTACTTCAGTTTGGCATAAACAATAGACGCTCAATGAATTGTCATCAAACTGCAATACAAAAAGAAAGGTTGTATCAACTTTGCTTCTATAGATAATGTGACAAGGAATCAGATGTCCGCCCGCATAGCTCAGTCGGTAGAGCATCAGACTTTTATAGGTCAACCTTAGAAGTAATCTGAGGGTCGCGGGTTCGAGTCCCTCTGCGGGCTTAAACCTTTTTTGCATTATTGAATATTCTTTTCACTTTATTGTGTCATTTCTCCTTTTCGGGAGGCTATAATTTCGTCTGAAGTTTTACGATGAATTCATTCACGTCTGTTTATTTAACTTTTTTTCATTGTATGTATATTGTTCATGTTTTTTAAAAATGAGCGGCTATCTACATCGTAATCTACTAACGTGCTTAGGTATATATGTATATATACAGACAAACACACACACACACACACACACACACACACACACACACACACACACACACACACACACATACACACGTTCACACACAGAGATATGTCGCCAGTAAATCATAAACCCGAAAGAATGCACATTCAAAGTTATACACCAGTAGAGTATTCACAGAATGTTGGTTATGGCAGGTTCACAGAATTACCCAATGTTTCGCGTTCATAAGGCGCTTACTTTCCACACATCTCGTTTGATCCTAATGGACCGTGACTTATAACTTTTCTTTAATGGTCGGTGGCCTATAACCTTTCTTTGAACAGAGATTATAGGCCACCGGTCATTAGAGCCTGTTACAGGATGTAACAACATATAATTAAGTTTCTTAGCCATTTTCTTTGCTCCTTCTTCAGATTAACCACAGTGATGAGTTAGTATAGCATTCCATTCAAGAGTCTCCATCTTTAACGCCAACCTCAAACAACCAGCTGCCTTCAAAGATTCTTTTTCATAAGCAAAACTGTAGTCCAGAAGTGATAATTCATGTATGTAAAAGACTAGTGCCAGCGTTTTGGTTTCAAAATTAGCAACCTTTCAATAGCGCCGAAGAAATCGATAAGAGAGAGGGATACCCAATCGAAAGTCCACAGCAACAAAAGTTTTCTTCTCCATATCAAATAGTTTCTCCATTGAATAAGCATTGTCACACATATACAACAAATCATCACAGTGGAAGGAGAGGCCGGTCCCATGAGTAGGTAGATATATATATATATATATATATATATATATATATATATATATATATATATATACACACACACGCACACACATTTATATTGTCCTGTTTTTTGTTACGAATTTGTTACCGCAAAAAATCTCAAATTTTATCTACTTTGGTTTGCGCGAAGGACTGTTTTAACGAAGTCGCATCTTGTCCCTACATTCAAAACACGGAGTAGATAAAACAAGGGACAACCGATGAAGGGAATATTCTTTATCTTGCCTGTCTCGTCTCTATTTGTTTCTTTCGTTATTCTAAAAAAAATTCGTTTTCTAAGTTCATTTTTTATGTTCTAGTTTCTGATATTGTTGACGCTTTTTGATGTCCTGTACCTATATATGCTGTGTGGTAAGTAGCTTGCTTACCAACCACATGGTTCCGGGTTCATTCCCACTGCGTGGCATCTTGGGCAAGTGTCTTCTACTATCGACTCAAGCCGACCAAAGCCTTGTGAGTGGATTTGGTAGACGGAAACTGAAAGAAGCCCGTTGTATATATGTATATATATATATATATATATATATATATATATATATATGTGTGTGTGTATGTTTGTGTGTCCTTGTTTGCCCCCCCCCCCCCCAACATCGCTTGATCCCGATGGTGGTATGTTTACGTCCCCGTAACTTAGCGGTTCGGCAAAAGAGAATGATAGAATAAGTCCAAGGCCGCAGTTAAATGACGGAAACAAGTAAAAGATTAAAAAGAGTATATATATATACACACACATATATATCAATAATATATGAGTATATGCATATATATGTACATAACTTCATCTACATGTATATATAGATGCATATCTGGGTACATGACGTTGCAAAAAACATGGACAAAATCATAAACAAGGTACAGAAAACACACAGGCCACATAGAGAACATTTCCTTCATCAGCTAGCACCATTATAACACTTGCGTTTCGAAGAGTTAGGGCAGGACGCATCGTTGCAATGGCTCTTCCAATGGACACAAATTAAATTTGTTCCATGGAGGAATATAGTGGCGGACAGAAAACAAAACAGGTAAACGAAACAGTGAAATAAACAAACAAAGAAGGCTATACGGCCAGACGTGAAAAAGTATGTGTATATGGAACGCTGTGAAGCACGAACTGGAATGAAACGGGACGAGGAACGTTCGAGTGTGCCTGGCGGGGCCAAGATATATATATATATATATATATATATATATATATATATATATATATATATATATATATATATATATATATATATATATATATATATATATATATATATATATATATATATATATATATATACATACATATATTTTTTATGTTCAAATCACTTCACGTCCTACAAAGGTGTCATCAGAGTTGAGTCGTTGCACTCGTACTTTGCGTTTCCACTCTATTGCAAGAATTCTGGAACATCTCCAGTTCTCTCCACTTACAGTTTTCCCCATTTTCCCCTTGAGCTCTCTCAAGATCGTATGAAATCCTATCAGAGGAGATGGGTTCTGCTTTCCCTCAGTACTAAATAGCGTTCCTTTCGAAAACGCAAACCCATCTAATTGGTAGAATAAATCGGTGAAACATAAGGCACACCTGAACATTATTATATATATGTACCTCAGTTTGTCATGAACAATAGGCGCTCAATGAATCGTCAACACACTGCAATACAAAAAGAAACTTTTTATCAATTTTGCTTTTATAGATAATATGAGTGATAAGTTTCTGTCCGCCCGCATAGCTCAGTCGGTAGAGCATCAGACTTTTATAGGTCAACCTTAGAAGTAATCTGAGGGTCGCGGGTTCGAGTCCCTCTGCGGGCGTAAACTATTTTTGCTTTATTGAATATTGTTTTTACTTCATTGAGTCGTTTATCTCTCCCGTGAGGCTATAATTTCGTCTTAAGTCTTACGATGAATTCATTCACGTCTGTTTATTAGTTTTTTTTCATTGTGTGTATATTGTTTATGTTTTCTCAAATGTGAGGCTATGTACATACGAGACTACTAACGTGCTTAAGAATATATATATATATATATATATATATATATATATATATATATATATACACACATATGTATATATATATATACACATATATATATACACAGACACAGACACAGACACACACACATTCACACACAGAGATATGTCCCCAGTAAATCATAAATCCGAAAGGAAGCACATACAATGTTATACACCAGTAGAGTATTCACAAAATATTATGGCAGGTTCACGGTTACCCAGGGTGTCGCATTGATAAGGCGCTTACTTTACACACATTGCTTCTAAATTTCCTCCGAAATTCATGGAAGAGAGGAAGAAAGGAAGACCCGAGACCTGGCCTCAATTCTAGTAACAGACTGGACTTCGCTTAAGATGTACAGCGAATGAGATGGTGATATTCCATTCAGAGAAACTGAAAGACATGAAATGTCCGTTTGTGTGTGTATGTGTGTGTATTTTTGGCGGGAGTTTTGCATTTAGCAAGAATTGGTTTGTGTTTTATCTCTCGATCAATGGCTGGACAAGAGAAAAGGAAAGGCGATCTTTTGAAGTGGGTGTCGAATGAAGACACATGGACATTTTTATGACTGAACTTCTTTTGAAGTTGTGGTGAGAAGGGAGAATTGATGTGCGTGCGTATTTCTGTGTGTGTGTGTGTGTAAGTGTGTATGTTTGATGGGGTGTGCGCGACAGAGTTAGTAATGTTGATGGTGTATGTGTATATGAGAGAGGGAGAGAAAGAAAGTAAGAGAGAGAGAGAGAGAGAGAGATGACTGAAATTTATCATTCAGTTTATTTATTTATTAATATGTATATATGTATGAATGGCTTCAGTGACACACATTCACATACACGCAGGCACGAACGCACGAACGCAGGTTGTTTTAATCGATTTTCTCTGTAAGTATGGGGGCTAGGAAAAAATAGAAAGCGCGTTCCAATCTACGCACCCGTCTCCACACGTGTGTCATTTTTTTCGCGAATCCACCCTGCCGTTTGGCCGTGAAACTCAAGACAAGAAAGAATACAACGGTCGGCCAACTTCAATTTATATTACAGATATATATGTATGCATGTATGTATATACCGATTTTATCTGAAAAGGAATAATGTTGGAAAAGCATCGATTGAAATTGCGCTTGAGTTGTTGGAAACTTATTTTGTATTCAACATAGTTGGATATGTGGCGCTTTGAGAGATGTTTGATAACTCTGGAAGCAAAAAACGAAATATCTTGGAAGTCGATCGATCTACAATTAACAGCCGCGAAATCTCTCCAAGTTCGTACCCTAACATTTTAATAGAACAGAAAGTTGACAATCATATTTCCCCAAAATTTCAGTTAATTGATTTTTAAGTAGTTAGCTCCCTCACTTGCTGTTTTAATATGTTAATCGCGCTTAAATGAAAGTTTCGCTTTTCTGCCCTTTCATCGCGTTTTAGTCCATTTTAAGATTGAGCTGTCGTTTGGTTATTGTATCGATAAGGTCAAGCTGCCATGTATACATTTCGTCGTTCATTCAAATTAAGAACTGTCGTTACCAGGTTTTCGATTTTCTAAGTTTAAATAGTTTTCTTTCAAAAAAGCTAACCCACACAAGTGGAAAAATTAATTGGTGAGACATTAAACATACATGAACCTTATTATGTATTTGTACTTCAGTTTGGCATAAACAATAGACGCTCAATGAATTGTCATCAAACTGCAATACAAAAAGAAAGGTTGTATCAACTTTGCTTCTATAGATAATGTGACAATTAATCAGATGTCCGCCCGCATAGCTCAGTCGGTAGAGCATCAGACTTTTATAGGTCAACCTTAGAAGTAATCTGAGGGTCGCGGGTTCGAGTCCCTCTGCGGGCGTAAACCTTTTTTGCATTATTGAATATTCTTTTCACTTTATTGTGTCATTTCTCCTTTACGGGAGGCTATAATTTCGTCTGAAGTTTTACGATGAATTCATTCACGTCTGTTTATTTAACTTTTTTTCATTGTATGTATATTGTTCATGTTTTTTAAAAATGAGCGGCTATCTACATCGTAATCTACTAACGTGCTTAGGTATATATGTATATATACAGACAAACACACACACACACACACACACACACACACACACACACACATACACACGTTCACACACAGAGATATCTCGCCAGTAAATCATAAACCCGAAAGAATGCACATTCAAAGTTATACACCAGTAGAGTATTCACAGAATGTTGGTTATGGCAGGTTCATAGAATTACCCAATGTTTCGCGTTCATAAGGCGCTTACTTTCCACACATCTCGTTTGATCCTAATGGACCGTGACTTATAACTTTTCTTTAATGGTCGGTGGCCTATAACCTTTCTTTGAACAGAGATTATAGGCCACCGGTCATTAGAGCCTGTTACAGGATGTAACAACATATAATTAAGTTTCTTAGCCATTTTCTTTGCTCCTTCTTCAGATTAACCAGAGTGATGAGTTAGTATAGCATTCCATTCAAGAGTCTCCATCTTTAACGCCAACCTCAAACAACCAGCTGCCTTCAAAGATTCTTTTTCATAAGCAAAACTGTAGTCCAGAAGTGATAATTCATGTATGTAAAAGACTAGTGCCAGCGTTTTGGTTTCAAAATTAGCAACCTTTCAATAGCGCCGAAGAAATCGATAAGAGAGAGGGATACCCAATCGAAAGTCCACAGCAACAAAAGTTTTCTTCTCCATATCAAATAGTTTCTCCATTGAATAAGCATTGTCACACATATACAACAAATCATCACAGTGGAAGGAGAGGCCGGTCCCATGAGTAGGTAGATATATATATATATATATATATATATATATATATATACACACACACACGCACACACATTTATATTGTCCTGTTTTTTGTTACGAATTTGTTACCGCAAAAAATCTCAAATTTTATCTACTTTGGTTTGCGCGAAGGACTGTTTTAACGAAGTCGCATCTTGTCCCTACATTCAAAACACGGAGTAGATAAAACAAGGGACAACCGATGAAGGGAATATTCTTTATCTTGCCTGTCTCGTCTCTATTTGTTTCTTTCGTTATTCTAAAAAAAATTCGTTTTCTAAGTTTATTTTTTATGTTCTAGTTTCTGATATTGTTGACGCTTTTTGATGTCCTGTACCTATATATGCTGTTTGGTAAGTAGCTTGCTTACCAACCACATGGTTCCGGGTTCATTCCCACTGCGTGGCATCTTGGGCAAGTGTCTTCTACTATCGACTCAAGCCGACCAAAGCCTTGTGAGTGGATTTGGTAGACGGAAACTGAAAGAAGCCCGTTGTATATATGTATATATATATATATATATATATATGTGTGTGTGTATGTTTGTGTGTCCTTGTTTGCCCCCCCCCCCCCCAACATCGCTTGATCCCGATGGTGGTATGTTTACGTCCCCGTAACTTAGCGGTTCGGCAAAAGAGAATGATAGAATAAGTCCAAGGCCGCAGTTAAATGACGGAAACAAGTAAAAGATTAAAAAGAGTATATATATATACACACACATATATATCAATAATATATGAGTATATGCATATATATGTACATAACTTCATCTACATGTATATATAGATGCATATCTGGGTACATGACGTTGCAAAAAACATGGACAAAATCATAAACAAGGTACAGAAAACACACAGGCCACATAGAGAACATTTCCTTCATCAGCTAGCACCATTATAACACTTGCGTTTCGAAGAGTTAGGGCAGGACGCATCGTTGCAATGGCTCTTCCAATGGACAAAAAATTAAATTTGTTCCATGGAGGAATATAGTGGCGGACAGAAAACAAAACAGGTAAACGAAACAGTGAAATAAACAAACAAAGAAGGCTATACGGCCAGACGTGAAAAAGTATGTGTATATGGAACGCTGTGAAGCACGAACTGGAATGAAACGGGACGAGGAACGTTCGAGTGTGCCTGGCGGGGCCAAGATATATATATATATATATATATATATATATATATATATATATATATATATACATACATATATTTTTTAAGTTCAAATCACTTCACGTCCTACAAAGGTGTCATCAGAGTTGAGTCGTTGCACTCGTACTTTGCGTTTCCACTCTATTGCAAGAATTCTGGAACATCTCCAGTTCTCTCCACTTACAGTTTTCCCCATTTTCCCCTTGAGCTCTCTCAAGATCGTATGAAATCCTATCAGAGGAGATGGGTTCTGCTTTCCCTCAGTACTAAATAGCGTTCCTTTCGAAAACGCAAACCCATCTAATTGGTAGAATAAATCGGTGAAATATAAGGCACACCTGAACATTATTATATATATGTACCTCAGTTTGTCATGAACAATAGGCGCTCAATGAATCGTCAACACACTGCAATACAAAAAGAAACTTTTTATCAATTTTGCTTTTATAGATAATATGAGAGATAAGTTTCTGTCCGCCCGCATAGCTCAGTCGGTAGAGCATCAGACTTTTGTAGGTCAACCTTAGAAGTAATCTGAGGGTCGCGGGTTCGAGTCCCTCTGCGGGCGTAAACTATTTTTGCTTTATTGAAAATTGTTTTTACTTCATTGAGTCGTTTATCTCTCCCGTGAGGCTATAATTTCGTCTTAAGTCTTACGATGAATTCATTCACGTCTGTTTATTAGTTTTTTTTCATTGTGTGTATATTGTTTATGTTTTCTCAAATGTGAGGCTATGTACATACGAGACTACTAACGTGCTTAAGAATATATATATATATATATATATATATATATATATATATATATATATATATACACACATATGTATATATATATATACACATATATATATACACAGACACAGACACAGACACACACACATTCACACACAGAGATATGTCCCCAGTAAATCATAAATCCGAAAGGAAGCACATACAATGTTATACACCAGTAGAGTATTCACAAAATATTATGGCAGGTTCACGGTTACCCAGGGTGTCGCATTGATAAGGCGCTTACTTTACACACATTGCTTCTAAATTTCCTCCGAAATTCATGGAAGAGAGGAAGAAAGGAAGACCCGAGACCTGGCCTCAATTCTAGTAACAGACTGGACTTCGCTTAAGATGTACAGCGAATGAGATGGTGATATTCCATTCAGAGAAACTGAAAGACATGAAATGTCCGTTTGTGTGTGTATGTGTGTGTATTTTTGGCGGGAGTTTTGCATTTAGCAAGAATTGGTTTGTGTTTTATCTCTCGATCAATGGCTGGACAAGAGAAAAGGAAAGGCGATCTTTTGAAGTGGGTGTCGAATGAAGACACATGGACATTTTTATGACTGAACTTCTTTTGAAGTTGTGGTGAGAAGGGAGAATTGATGTGCGTGCGTATTTCTGTGTGTGTGTGTGTGTAAGTGTGTATGTTTGATGGGGTGTGCGCGACAGAGTTAGTAATGTTGATGGTGTATGTGTATATGAGAGAGGGAGAGAAAGAAAGTAAGAGAGAGAGAGAGAGAGAGAGATGACTGAAATTTATCATTCAGTTTATTTATTTATTAATATGTATATATGTATGAATGGCTTCAGTGACACACATTCACATACACGCAGGCACGAACGCACGAACGCAGGTTGTTTTAATCGATTTTCTCTGTAAGTATGGGGGCTAGGAAAAAATAGAAAGCGCGTTCCAATCTACGCACCCGTCTCCACACGTGTGTCATTTTTTCCGCGAATCCACCCTGCCGTTTGGCCGTGAAACTCAAGACAAGAAAGAATACAACGGTCGGCCAACTTCAATTTATATTACAGATATATATGTATGCATGTATGTATATACCGATTTTATCTGAAAAGGAATAATGTTGGAAAAGCATCGATTGAAATTGCGCTTGAGTTGTTGGAAACTTATTTTGTATTCAACATAGTTGGATATGTGGCGCTTTGAGAGATGTTTGATAACTCTGGAAGCAAAAAACGAAATATCTTGGAAGTCGATCGATCTACAATTAACAGCCGCGAAATCTCTCCAAGTTCGTACCCTAACATTTTAATAGAACAGAAAGTTGACAATCATATTTCCCCAAAATTTCAGTTAATTGATTTTTAAGTAGTTAGCTCCCTCACTTGCTGTTTTAATATGTTAATCGCGCTTAAATGAAAGTTTCGCTTTTCTGCCCTTTCATCGCGTTTTAGTCCATTTTAAGATTGAGCTGTCGTTTGGTTATTGTATCGATAAGGTCAAGCTGCCATGTATATATTTCGTCATTCATTCAAATTAAGAACTGTCGTTACCAGGTTTTCGATTTTCTAAGTTCAAATAGTTTTCTTTCAAAAAAGCTAACCCACACAAGTGGAAAAATTAATTGGTGAGACATTAAACATACATGAACCTTATTATGTATTTGTACTTCAGTTTGGCATAAACAATAGACGCTCAATGAATTGTCATCAAACTGCAATACAAAAAGAAAGGTTGTATCAACTTTGCTTCTATAGATAATGTGACAATTAATCAGATGTCCGCCCGCATAGCTCAGTCGGTAGAGCATCAGACTTTTATAGGTCAACCTTAGAAGTAATCTGAGGGTCGCGGGTTCGAGTCCCTCTGCGGGCGTAAACCTTTTTTGCATTATTGAATATTCTTTTCACTTTATTGTGTCATTTCTCCTTTACGGGAGGCTATAATTTCGTCTGAAGTTTTACGATGAATTCATTCACGTCTGTTTATTTAACTTTTTTTCATTGTATGTATATTGTTCATGTTTTTTAAAAATGAGCGGCTATCTACATCGTAATCTACTAACGTGCTTAGGTATATATGTATATATACAGACAAACACACACACACACACACACACACACACACACACACACACACACACATACACACGTTCACACACAGAGATATCTCGCCAGTAAATCATAAACCCGAAAGAATGCACATTCAAAGTTATACACCAGTAGAGTATTCACAGAATGTTGGTTATGGCAGGTTCATAGAATTACCCAATGTTTCGCGTTCATAAGGCGCTTACTTTCCACACATCTCGTTTGATCCTAATGGACCGTGACTTATAACTTTTCTTTAATGGTCGGTGGCCTATAACCTTTCTTTGAACAGAGATTATAGGCCACCGGTCATTAGAGCCTGTTACAGGATGTAACAACATATAATTAAGTTTCTTAGCCATTTTCTTTGCTCCTTCTTCAGATTAACCAGAGTGATGAGTTAGTATAGCATTCCATTCAAGAGTCTCCATCTTTAACGCCAACCTCAAACAACCAGCTGCCTTCAAAGATTCTTTTTCATAAGCAAAACTGTAGTCCAGAAGTGATAATTCATGTATGTAAAAGACTAGTGCCAGCGTTTTGGTTTCAAAATTAGCAACCTTTCAATAGCGCCGAAGAAATCGATAAGAGAGAGGGATACCCAATCGAAAGTCCACAGCAACAAAAGTTTTCTTCTCCATATCAAATAGTTTCTCCATTGAATAAGCATTGTCACACATATACAACAAATCATCACAGTGGAAGGAGAGGCCGGTCCCATGAGTAGGTAGATATATATATATATATATATATATATATATATATATATATATATATATATATATATATATATATATATATATATATATATATATATATATATATATATATATATATATATACACACACACGCACACACATTTATATTGTCCTGTTTTTTGTTACGAATTTGTTACCGCAAAAAATCTCAAATTTTATCTACTTTGGTTTGCGCGAAGGACTGTTTTAACGAAGTCGCATCTTGTCCCTACATTCAAAACACGGAGTAGATAAAACAAGGGACAACCGATGAAGGGAATATTCTTTATCTTGCCTGTCTCGTCTCTATTTGTTTCTTTCGTTATTCTAAAAAAAATTCGTTTTCTAAGTTTATTTTTTATGTTCTAGTTTCTGATATTGTTGACGCTTTTTGATGTCCTGTACCTATATATGCTGTGTGGTAAGTAGCTTGCTTACCAACCACATGGTTCCGGGTTCATTCCCACTGCGTGGCATCTTGGGCAAGTGTCTTCTACTATCGACTCAAGCCTACCAAAGCCTTGTGAGTGGATTTGGTAGACGGAAACTGAAAGAAGCCCGTTGTATATATGTATATATATATATATATATATATATGTGTGTGTGTATGTTTGTGTGTCCTTGTTTGCCCCCCCCCCCAACATCGCTTGATCCCGATGGTGGTATGTTTACGTCCCCGTAACTTAGCGGTTCGGCAAAAGAGAATGATAGAATAAGTCCAAGGCCGCAGTTAAATGACGGAAACAAGTAAAAGATTAAAAAGAGTATATATATATACACACACATATATATCAATAATATATGAGTATATGCATATATATGTACATAACTTCATCTACATGTATATATACATGCATATCTGGGTACATGACGTTGCAAAAAACATGGACAAAATGATAAACAAGGTACAGAAAACACACAGGCCACATAGAGAACATTTCCTTCATCAGCTAGCACCATTATAACACTTGCGTTTCGAAGAGTTAGGGCAGGACGCATCGTTGCAATGGCTCTTCCAATGGACAAAAAATTAAATTTGTTCCATGGAGGAATATAGTGGCGGACAGAAAACAAAACAGGTAAACGAAACAGTGAAATAAACAAACAAAGAAGGCTATACGGCCAGACGTGAAAAAGTATGTGTATATGGAACGCTGTGAAGCACGAACTGGAATGAAACGGGACGAGGAACGTTCGAGTGTGCCTGGCGGGGCCAAGATATATATATATATATATATATATATACATACATATATTTTTTATGTTCAAATCACTTCACGTCCTACAAAGGTGTCATCAGAGTTGAGTCGTTGCACTCGTACTTTGCGTTTCCACTCTATTGCAAGAATTCTGGAACATCTCCAGTTCTCTCCACTTACAGTTTTCCCCATTTTCCCCTTGAGCTCTCTCAAGATCGTATGAAATCCTATCAGAGGAGATGGGTTCTGCTTTCCCTCAGTACTAAATAGCGTTCCTTTCGAAAACGCAAACCCATCTAATTGGTAGAATAAATCGGTGAAACATAAGGCACACCTGAACATTATTATATATATGTACCTCAGTTTGTCATGAACAATAGGCGCTCAATGAATCGTCAACACACTGCAATACAAAAAGAAACTTTTTATCAATTTTGCTTTTATAGATAATATGAGAGATAAGTTTCTGTCCGCCCGCATAGCTCAGTCGGTAGAGCATCAGACTTTTATAGGTCAACCTTAGAAGTAATCTGAGGGTCGCGGGTTCGAGTCCCTCTGCGGGCGTAAACTATTTTTGCTTTATTGAATATTGTTTTTACTTCATTGAGTCGTTTATCTCTCCCGTGAGGCTATAATTTCGTCTTAAGTCTTACGATGAATTCATTCACGTCTGTTTATTAGTTTTTTTTCATTGTGTGTATATTGTTTATGTTTTCTCAAATGTGAGGCTATGTACATACGAGACTACTAACGTGCTTAAGAATATATATATATATATATATATATATATATATATATATATATATATATATATATATACACACATATGTATATATATATATACACATATATATATACACAGACACAGACACAGACACACACACATTCACACACAGAGATATGTCCCCAGTAAATCATAAATCCGAAAGGAAGCACATACAATGTTATACACCAGTAGAGTATTCACAAAATATTATGGCAGGTTCACGGTTACCCAGGGTGTCGCATTGATAAGGCGCTTACTTTACACACATTGCTTCTAAATTTCCTCCGAAATTCATGGAAGAGAGGAAGAAAGGAAGACCCGAGACCTGGCCTCAATTCTAGTAACAGACTGGACTTCGCTTAAGATGTACAGCGAATGAGATGGTGATATTCCATTCAGAGAAACTGAAAGACATGAAATGTCCGTTTGTGTGTGTATGTGTGTGTATTTTTGGCGGGAGTTTTGCATTTAGCAAGAATTGGTTTGTGTTTTATCTCTCGATCAATGGCTGGACAAGAGAAAAGGAAAGGCGATCTTTTGAAGTGGGTGTCGAATGAAGACACATGGACATTTTTATGACTGAACTTCTTTTGAAGTTGTGGTGAGAAGGGAGAATTGATGTGCGTGCGTATTTCTGTGTGTGTGTGTGTGTAAGTGTGTATGTTTGATGGGGTGTGCGCGACAGAGTTAGTAATGTTGATGGTGTATGTGTATATGAGAGAGGGAGAGAAAGAAAGTAAGAGAGAGAGAGAGAGAGAGAGATGACTGAAATTTATCATTCAGTTTATTTATTTATTAATATGTATATATGTATGAATGGCTTCAGTGACACACATTCACATACACGCAGGCACGAACGCACGAGCGCAGGTTGTTTTAATCGATTTTCTCTGTAAGTATGGGGGCTAGGAAAAAATAGAAAGCGCGTTCCAATCTACGCACCCGTCTCCACACGTGTGTCATTTTTTCCGCGAATCCACCCTGCCGTTTGGCCGTGAAACTCAAGACAAGAAAGAATACAACGGTCGGCCAACTTCAATTTATATTACAGATATATATGTATGCATGTATGTATATACCGATTTTATCTGAAAAGGAATAATGTTGGAAAAGCATCGATTGAAATTGCGCTTGAGTTGTTGGAAACTTATTTTGTATTCAACATAGTTGGATATGTGGCGCTTTGAGAGATGTTTGATAACTCTGGAAGCAAAAAACGAAATATCTTGGAAGTCGATCGATCTACAATTAACAGCCGCGAAATCTCTCCAAGTTCGTACCCTAACATTTTAATAGAACAGAAAGTTGACAATCATATTTCCCCAAAATTTCAGTTAATTGATTTTTAAGTAGTTAGCTCCCTCACTTGCTGTTTTAATATGTTAATCGCGCTTAAATGAAAGTTTCGCTTTTCTGCCCTTTCATCGCGTTTTAGTCCATTTTAAGATTGAGCTGTCGTTTGGTTATTGTATCGATAAGGTCAAGCTGCCATGTATATATTTCGTCATTCATTCAAATTAAGAACTGTCGTTACCAGGTTTTCGATTTTCTAAGTTTAAATAGTTTTCTTTCAAAAAAGCTAACCCACACAAGTGGAAAAATTAATTGGTGAGACATTAAACATACATGAACCTTATTATGTATTTGTACTTCAGTTTGGCATAAACAATAGACGCTCAATGAATTGTCATCAAACTGCAATACAAAAAGAAAGGTTGTATCAACTTTGCTTCTATAGATAATGTGACAAGCAACCAGATATCCGCCCGCATAGCTCAGTCGGTAGAGCATCAGACTTTTATAGGTCAACCTTAGAAGTAATCTGAGGGTCGCGGGTTCGAGTCCCTCTGCGGGCGTAAACCTTTTTTGCATTATTGAATATTCTTTTCACTTTATTGTGTCATTTCTCCTTTACGGGAGGCTATAATTTCGTCTGAAGTTTTACGATGAATTCATTCACGTCTGTTTATTTAACTTTTTTTCATTGTATGTATATTGTTCATGTTTTTTAAAAATGAGCGGCTATCTACATCGTAATCTACTAACGTGCTTAGGTATATATGTGTATATACAGACAAACACACACACACACACACACACACACACACACACACACACACACACACAAACACACACACACACACACACACACACACACACACACACACACATACACACGTTCACACACAGAGATATGTCGCCAGTAAATCATAAACCCGAAAGAATGCACATTCAAAGTTATACACCAGTAGAGTATTCACAGAATGTTGGTTATGGCAGGTTCATAGAATTACCCAATGTTTCGCGTTCATAAGGCGCTTACTTTCCACACATCTCGTTTGATCCTAATGGACCGTGACTTATAACTTTTCTTTAATGGTCGGTGGCCTATAACCTTTCTTTGAACAGAGATTATAGGCCACCGGTCATTAGAGCCTGTTACAGGATGTAACAACATATAATTAAGTTTCTTAGCCATTTTCTTTGCTCCTTCTTCAGATTAACCAGAGTGATGAGTTAGTATAGCATTCCATTCAAGAGTCTCCATCTTTAACGCCAACCTCAAACAACCAGCTGCCTTCAAAGATTCTTTTTCATAAGCAAAACTGTAGTCCAGAAGTGATAATTCATGTATGTAAAAGACTAGTGCCAGCGTTTTGGTTTCAAAATTAGCAACCTTTCAATAGCGCCGAAGAAATCGATAAGAGAGAGGGATACCCAATCGAAAGTCCACAGCAACAAAAGTTTTCTTCTCCATATCAAATAGTTTCTCCATTGAATAAGCATTGTCACACATATACAACAAATCATCACAGTGGAAGGAGAGGCCGGTCCCATGAGTAGGTAGATATATATATATATATATATATATATATATATATATATATATATATATATATATATATATATACACACACACACACGCACACACATTTATATTGTCCTGTTTTTTGTGACGAATTTGTTACCGCAAAAAATCTCAAATTTTATCTACTTTGGTTTGCGCGAAGGACTGTTTTAACGAAGTCGCATCTTGTCCCTACATTCAAAACACGGAGTAGATAAAACAAGGGACAACCGATGAAGGGAATATTCTTTATCTTGCCTGTCTCGTCTCTATTTGTTTCTTTCGTTATTCTCAAAAAAATTCGTTTTCTAATTTTTTGTTTATGTTCTAGTTTCTGATATTGTTGACGCTTTTTGATGTCCTGTACCTATATATGCTGTGTGGTAAGTAGCTTGCTTACCAACCACATGGTTCCGGGTTCATTCCCACTGCGTGGCATCTTGGGCAAGTGTCTTCTACTATTGACTCAAGCCGACCAAAGCCTTGTGAGTGGATTTGGTAGACGGAAACTGAAAGAAGCCCGTTGTATATATGTATATATATATATATATATGTGTGTGTGTATGTTTGTGTGTCCTTGTTTGCCCCCCCCCCCCCAACATCGCTTGATCCCGATGGTGGTATGTTTACATCCCCGTAACTTAGCGGTTCGGCAAAAGAGAATGATAGAATATGTCCAAGGCCGCAGTTAAATGACGGAAACAAGTAAAAGATTAAAAAGAGTATATATATATATACACACACATATATATCAATAATATATGAGTATATGTATATATATGTACATAACTTCATCTACATGTATATATACATGCATATCTGGGTACATGACGTTGCAAAAAACATGGACAAAATGATAAACAAGGTACAGAAAACACACAGGCCACATAGAGAACATTTCCTTCATCAGCTGGCACCATTATAACACTTGCGTTTCGAAGAGTTAGGGCAGGACGCATCGTTGCAATGGCTCTTCCAACGGACACAAATTAAATTTGTTCCATGGAGGAATATAGTGGCGGACAGAAAACAAAACAGGTAAACGAAACAGTGAAATAAACAAACAAAGAAGGCTATACGGCCAGACGTGAAAAAGTATGTGTATATGGAACGCTGTGAAGCACGAACTGGAATGAAACGGGACGAGGAACGTTCGAGTGTGCCTGGCGGGGCCAAGATATATATATATATATATATATATATATATACATACATATATTTTTTAAGTTCAAATCACTTCACGTCCTACAAAGGTGTCATCAGAGTTGAGTCGTTGCACTCGTACTTTGCGTTTCCACTCTATTGCAAGAATTCTGGAACATCTCCAGTTCTCTCCACTTACAGTTTTCCCCATTTTCCCCTTGAGCTCTCTCAAGATCGTATGAAATCCTATCAGAGGAGATGGGTTCTGCTTTCCCTCAGTACTAAATAGCGTTCCTTTCGAAAACGCAAACCCATAAATCGGTGAAACATAAGGCACACCTGAACATTATTATATATATGTACCTCAGTTTGTCATGAACAATAGACGCTGAATGAATCGTCAACACACTGCAATACAAAAAGAAACTTTTTATCAATTTTGCTTTTATAGATAATATGAGAGATAAGTTTCTGTCCGCCCGCATAGCTCAGTCGGTAGAGCATCAGACTTTTATAGGTCAACCTTAGAAGTAATCTGAGGGTCGCGGGTTCGAGTCCCTCTGCGGGCGTAAACTATTTTTGCTTTATTGAATATTGTTTTTACTTCATTGAGTCGTTTATCTCTCCCGTGAGGCTATAATTTCGTCTTAAGTCTTACGATGAATTCATTCACGTCTGTTTATTAGTTTTTTTTCATTGTGTGTATATGGTTTATGTTTTCTCAAATGTGAGGCTATGTACATACGAGACTACTAACGTGCTTAAGAATATATATATATATATATATATATATATATATATATATATATATATATATATATGTGTGTGTGTGTGTGTGTATATACACAGACACAGACACACACACATTCACACACAGAGGTATGTACCCAGTAAATCATAAATCCGAAAGGAAGCACATACAATGTTATACACCAGTAGAGTATTCACAAAATATTATGGCAGGTTCACGGTTACCCAGGGTGTCGCATTGATAAGGCGCTTACTTTACACACATTGCTTCTAAATTTCCTCCGAAATTCATGGAAGAGAGGAAGAAAGGAAGACCCGAGACGTGGCCTCAATTCTAGTAACAGACTGGACTTCGCTTAAGATGTACAGCGAATGAGATGGTGATATTCCATTCAGAGAAACTGAAAGACATGAAATGTCCGTTTGTGTGTGTATGTGTGTGTATTTTTGGCGGGAGTTTTGCATTTAGCAAGAATTGGTTTGTATTTTATCTCTCGATCAATGGCTGGACAAGAGAAAAGGAAAGGCGATCTTTTGAAGTGGGTGTCGAATGAAGACACATGGACATTTTTATGACTGAACTTCTTTTGAAGTTGTGGTGAGAAGGGAGAATTGATGTGCGTGCGTATTTCTGTGTGTGTGTGTGTGTAAGTGTGTATGTTTGATAGGGTGTGCGCGACAGAGTTAGTAATGTTGATGGTGTATGTGTATATGAGAGAGGGAGAGAAAGAAAGAGAGAGAGAGAGAGAGAGAGATAACTGAAATTTATCATTCAGTTTATTTATTTATTAATATGTATATATGTATGAATGGCTTCAGTGACACACATTCACATACACGCAGGCACGAACGCACGAACGCAGGTTGTTTTAATCGATTTTCTCTGTAAGTATGGGGGCTAGGAAAAAATTGAAAGCGCGTTCCAATCTACGCACCCGTCTCCACACGTGTGTCATTTTTTCCGCGAATCCACCCTGCCGTTTGGCCGTGAAACTCAAGACAAGAAAGAATACAACGGTCGGCCAACTTCAATTTATATTACAGATATATATGTATGCATGTATGTATATACCGATTTTATCTGAAAAGGAATAATGTTGGAAAAGCATCGATTGAAATTGCGCTTGAGTTGTTGGAAACTTATTTTGTATTCAACATAGTTGGATATGTGGCGCTTTGAGAGATGTTTGATAACTCTGGAAGCAAAAAACGAAATATCTTGGAAGTCGATCGATCTACAATTAACAGCCGCGAAATCTCTCCAAGTTCGTACCCTAACATTTTAATAGAACAGAAAGTTGACAATCATATTTCCCCAAAATTTCAGTTAATTGATTTTTAAGTAGTTAGCTCCCTCACTTGCTGTTTTAATATGTTAATCGCGCTTAAATGAAAGTTTCGCTTTTCTGCCCTTTCATCGCGTTTTAGTCCATTTTAAGATTGAGCTGTCGTTTGGTTATTGTATCGATAAGGTCAAGCTGCCATGTATATATTTCGTCATTCATTCAAATTAAGAACTGTCGTTACCAGGTTTTCGATTTTCTAAGTTTAAATAGTTTTCTTTCAAAAAAGCTAACCCACACAAGTGGAAAAATTAATTGGTGAGACATTAAACATACATGAACCTTATTATGTATTTGTACTTCAGTTTGGCATAAACAATAGACGCTCAATGAATTGTCATCAAACTGCAATACAAAAAGAAAGGTTGTATCAACTTTGCTTCTATAGATAATGTGACAAGCAATCAGATATCCGCCCGCATAGCTCAGTCGGTAGAGCATCAGACTTTTATAGGTCAACCTTACAAGTAATCTAAGGGTCGCGGGTTCGAGTCCCTCTGCGGGCGTAAACCGTTTTTGCATTATTGAATATTCTTTTCACTTTATTGTGTCATTTCTCCTTTTCGGGAGGCTATAATTTCGTCTGAAGTTTTACGATGAATTCATTCACGTCTGTTTATTTAACTTTTTTTCATTGTATGTATATTGTTCATGTTTTTTAAAAATGAGCGGCTATCTACATCGTAATCTACTAACGTGCATAGGTATATATGTATATATACAGACAAACACACACACACACACACACACACACACACACACACACACACACACACACACACACACACACACACACACACACGTTCACACACAGAGATATGTCGCCAGTAAATCATAAACCCGAAAGAATGCACATTCAAAGTTATACACCAGTAGAGTATTCACAGAATGTTGGTTATGGCAGGTTCACAGAATTACCCAAAGTTTCGCGTTCATAAGGCGCTTACTTTCCACACATCTCGTTTGATCCTAATGGACCGTGACTTATAACTTCTCTTTAATGGTCGGTGGCCTATAACCTTTCTTTGAACAGAGATTATAGGCCACCGGTCATTAGAGCCTGTTACAGGATGTAACAACATATAATTAAGTTTCTTAGCCATTTTCTTTGCTCCTTCTTCAGATTAACCAGAGTGATGAGTTAGTATAGCATTCCATTCAAGAGTCTCCATCTTTAACGCCAACCTCAAACAACCAGCTGCCTTCAAAGATTCTTTTTCATAAGCAAAACTGTAGTCCAGAAGTGATAATTCATGTATGTAAAAGACTAGTGCCAGCGTTTTGGTTTCAAAATTAGCAACCTTTCAATAGCGCCGAAGAAATCGATAAGAGAGAGGGATACCCAATCGAAAGTCCACAGCAACAAAAGTTTTCTTCTCCATATCAAATAGTTTCTCCATTGAATAAGCATTGTCACACATATACAACAAATCATCACAGTGGAAGGAGAGGCCGGTCCCATGAGTAGGTAGATATATATATATATATATATATATATATATATATATATATATATATATATATATATATATATATATATATACACACACACGCACACACATTTATATTGTCCTGTTTTTTTGTTACGAATTTGTTACCGCAAAAAATCTCAAATTTTATCTACTTTGGTTTGCGCGAAGGACTGTTTTAACGAAGTCGCATCTTGTCCCTACATTCAAAACACGGAGTAGATAAAACAAGGGACAACCGATGAAGGGAATATTCTTTATCTTGCCTGTCTCGTCTCTATTTGTTTCTTTCGTTATTCTCAAAAAAATTCGTTTTCTAATTTTTTGTTTATGTTCTAGTTTCTGATATTGTTGACGCTTTTTGATGTCCTGTACCTATATATGCTGTGTGGTAAGTAGCTTGCTTACCAACCACATGGTTCCGGGTTCATTCCCACTGCGTGGCATCTTGGGCAAGTGTCTTCTACTATTGACTCAAGCCGACCAAAGCCTTGTGAGTGGATTTGGTAGACGGAAACTGAAAGAAGCCCGTTGTATATATGTATATATATATATATATATGTGTGTGTGTATGTTTGTGTGTCCTTGTTTGCCCCCCCCCCCCCCAACATCGCTTGATCCCGATGGTGGTATGTTTACATCCCCGTAACTTAGCGGTTCGGCAAAAGAGAATGATAGAATATGTCCAAGGCCGCAGTTAAATGACGGAAACAAGTAAAAGATTAAAAAGAGTATATATATATATATACACACACATATATATCAATAATATATGAGTATATGTATATATATGTACATAACTTCATCTACATGTATATATACATGCATATCTGGGTACATGACGTTGCAAAAAACATGGACAAAATGATAAACAAGGTACAGAAAACACACAGGCCACATAGAGAACATTTCCTTCATCAGCTGGCACCATTATAACACTTGCGTTTCGAAGAGTTAGGGCAGGACGCATCGTTGCAATGGCTCTTCCAACGGACACAAATTAAATTTGTTCCATGGAGGAATATAGTGGCGGACAGAAAACAAAACAGGTAAACGAAACAGTGAAATAAACAAACAAAGAAGGCTATACGGCCAGACGTGAAAAAGTATGTGTATATGGAACGCTGTGAAGCACGAACTGGAATGAAACGGGACGAGGAACGTTCGAGTGTGATTGGCGGGGCCAAGATATATATATATATATATATATATATATATATATATATATATACATACATATATTTTTTAAGTTCAAATCACTTCACGTCCTACAAAGGTGTCATCAGAGTTGAGTCGTTGCACTCGTACTTTGCGTTTCCACTCTATTGCAAGAATTCTGGAACATCTCCAGTTCTCTCCACTTACAGTTTTCCCCATTTTCCCCTTGAGCTCTCTCAAGATCGTATGAAATCCTATCAGAGGAGATGGGTTCTGCTTTCCCTCAGTACTAAATAGCGTTCCTTTCGAAAACGCAAACCCATAAATCGGTGAAACATAAGGCACACCTGAACATTATTATATATATGTACCTCAGTTTGTCATGAACAATAGACGCTGAATGAATCGTCAACACACTGCAATACAAAAAGAAACTTTTTATCAATTTTGCTTTTATAGATAATATGAGAGATAAGTTTCTGTCCGCCCGCATAGCTCAGTCGGTAGAGCATCAGACTTTTATAGGTCAACCTTAGAAGTAATCTGAGGGTCGCGGGTTCGAGTCCCTCTGCGGGCGTAAACTATTTTTGCTTTATTGAATATTGTTTTTACTTCATTGAGTCGTTTATCTCTCCCGTGAGGCTATAATTTCGTCTTAAGTCTTACGATGAATTCATTCACGTCTGTTTATTAGTTTTTTTTCATTGTGTGTATATGGTTTATGTTTTCTCAAATGTGAGGCTATGTACATACGAGACTACTAACGTGCTTAAGAATATATATATATATATATATATATATATATATATATATATATATATATATATATATATATATATGTGTGTGTGTGTGTGTGTATATACACAGACACAGACACACACACATTCACACACAGAGGTATGTACCCAGTAAATCATAAATCCGAAAGGAAGCACATACAATGTTATACACCAGTAGAGTATTCACAAAATATTATGGCAGGTTCACGGTTACCCAGGGTGTCGCATTGATAAGGCGCTTACTTTACACACATTGCTTCTAAATTTCCTCCGAAATTCATGGAAGAGAGGAAGAAAGGAAGACCCGAGACGTGGCCTCAATTCTAGTAACAGACTGGACTTCGCTTAAGATGTACAGCGAATGAGATGGTGATATTCCATTCAGAGAAACTGAAAGACATGAAATGTCCGTTTGTGTGTGTATGTGTGTGTATTTTTGGCGGGAGTTTTGCATTTAGCAAGAATTGGTTTGTATTTTATCTCTCGATCAATGGCTGGACAAGAGAAAAGGAAAGGCGATCTTTTGAAGTGGGTGTCGAATGAAGACACATGGACATTTTTATGACTGAACTTCTTTTGAAGTTGTGGTGAGAAGGGAGAATTGATGTGCGTGCGTATTTCTGTGTGTGTGTGTGTGTAAGTGTGTATGTTTGATAGGGTGTGCGCGACAGAGTTAGTAATGTTGATGGTGTATGTGTATATGAGAGAGGGAGAGAAAGAAAGAGAGAGAGAGAGAGAGAGAGATGACTGAAATTTATCATTCAGTTTATTTATTTATTAATATGTATATATGTATGAATGGCTTCAGTGACACACATTCACATACACGCAGGCACGAACGCACGAACGCAGGTTGTTTTAATCGATTTTCTCTGTAAGTATGGGGGCTAGGAAAAAATTGAAAGCGCGTTCCAATCTACGCACCCGTCTCCACACGTGTGTCATTTTTTCCGCGAATCCACCCTGCCGTTTGGCCGTGAAACTCAAGACAAGAAAGAATACAACGGTCGGCCAACTTCAATTTATATTACAGATATATATGTATGCATGTATGTATATACCGATTTTATCTGAAAAGGAATAATGTTGGAAAAGCATCGATTGAAATTGCGCTTGAGTTGTTGGAAACTTATTTTGTATTCAACATAGTTGGATATGTGGCGCTTTGAGAGATGTTTGATAACTCTGGAAGCAAAAAACGAAATATCTTGGAAGTCGATCGATCTACAATTAACAGCCGCGAAATCTCTCCAAGTTCGTACCCTAACATTTTAATAGAACAGAAAGTTGACAATCATATTTCCCCAAAATTTCAGTTAATTGATTTTTAAGTAGTTAGCTCCCTCACTTGCTGTTTTAATATGTTAATCGCGCTTAAATGAAAGTTTCGCTTTTCTGCCCTTTCATCGCGTTTTAGTCCATTTTAAGATTGAGCTGTCGTTTGGTTATTGTATCGATAAGGTCAAGCTGCCATGTATATATTTCGTCATTCATTCAAATTAAGAACTGTCGTTACCAGGTTTTCGATTTTCTAAGTTTAAATAGTTTTCTTTCAAAAAAGCTAACCCACACAAGTGGAAAAATTAATTGGTGAGACATTAAACATACATGAACCTTATTATGTATTTGTACTTCAGTTTGGCATAAACAATAGACGCTCAATGAATTGTCATCAAACTGCAATACAAAAAGAAAGGTTGTATCAACTTTGCTTCTATAGATAATGTGACAAGCAATCAGATATCCGCCCGCATAGCTCAGTCGGTAGAGCATCAGACTTTTATAGGTCAACCTTACAAGTAATCTAAGGGTCGCGGGTTCGAGTCCCTCTGCGGGCGTAAACCGTTTTTGCATTATTGAATATTCTTTTCACTTTATTGTGTCATTTCTCCTTTTCGGGAGGCTATAATTTCGTCTGAAGTTTTACGATGAATTCATTCACGTCTGTTTATTTAACTTTTTTTCATTGTATGTATATTGTTCATGTTTTTTAAAAATGAGCGGCTATCTACATCGTAATCTACTAACGTGCATAGGTATATATGTATATATACAGACAAACACACACACACACACACACACACACACACACACACACACACACACACACACACACACACACGTTCACACACAGAGATATGTCGCCAGTAAATCATAAACCCGAAAGAATGCACATTCAAAGTTATACACCAGTAGAGTATTCACAGAATGTTGGTTATGGCAGGTTCACAGAATTACCCAAAGTTTCGCGTTCATAAGGCGCTTACTTTCCACACATCTCGTTTGATCCTAATGGACCGTGACTTATAACTTCTCTTTAATGGTCGGTGGCCTATAACCTTTCTTTGAACAGAGATTATAGGCCACCGGTCATTAGAGCCTGTTACAGGATGTAACAACATATAATTAAGTTTCTTAGCCATTTTCTTTGCTCCTTCTTCAGATTAACCAGAGTGATGAGTTAGTATAGCATTCCATTCAAGAGTCTCCATCTTTAACGCCAACCTCAAACAACCAGCTGCCTTCAAAGATTCTTTTTCATAAGCAAAACTGTAGTCCAGAAGTGATAATTCATGTATGTAAAAGACTAGTGCCAGCGTTTTGGTTTCAAAATTAGCAACCTTTCAATAGCGCCGAAGAAATCGATAAGAGAGAGGGATACCCAATCGAAAGTCCACAGCAACAAAAGTTTTCTTCTCCATATCAAATAGTTTCTCCATTGAATAAGCATTGTCACACATATACAACAAATCATCACAGTGGAAGGAGAGGCCGGTCCCATGAGTAGGTAGATATATATATATATATATATATATATATATATATATATATATATATATATATATATATATATATATATATATACACACACACGCACACACATTTATATTGTCCTGTTTTTTTGTTACGAATTTGTTACCGCAAAAAATCTCAAATTTTATCTACTTTGGTTTGCGCGAAGGACTGTTTTAACGAAGTCGCATCTTGTCCCTACATTCAAAACACGGAGTAGATAAAACAAGGGACAACCGATGAAGGGAATATTCTTTATCTTGCCTGTCTCGTCTCTATTTGTTTCTTTCGTTATTCTCAAAAAAATTCGTTTTCTAATTTTTTGTTTATGTTCTAGTTTCTGATATTGTTGACGCTTTTTGATGTCCTGTACCTATATATGCTGTGTGGTAAGTAGCTTGCTTACCAACCACATGGTTCCGGGTTCATTCCCACTGCGTGGCATCTTGGGCAAGTGTCTTCTACTATTGACTCAAGCCGACCAAAGCCTTGTGAGTGGATTTGGTAGACGGAAACTGAAAGAAGCCCGTTGTATATATGTATATATATATATATATATGTGTGTGTGTATGTTTGTGTGTCCTTGTTTGCCCCCCCCCCCCCCCAACATCGCTTGATCCCGATGGTGGTATGTTTACATCCCCGTAACTTAGCGGTTCGGCAAAAGAGAATGATAGAATATGTCCAAGGCCGCAGTTAAATGACGGAAACAAGTAAAAGATTAAAAAGAGTATATATATATATATACACACACATATATATCAATAATATATGAGTATATGTATATATATGTACATAACTTCATCTACATGTATATATACATGCATATCTGGGTACATGACGTTGCAAAAAACATGGACAAAATGATAAACAAGGTACAGAAAACACACAGGCCACATAGAGAACATTTCCTTCATCAGCTGGCACCATTATAACACTTGCGTTTCGAAGAGTTAGGGCAGGACGCATCGTTGCAATGGCTCTTCCAACGGACACAAATTAAATTTGTTCCATGGAGGAATATAGTGGCGGACAGAAAACAAAACAGGTAAACGAAACAGTGAAATAAACAAACAAAGAAGGCTATACGGCCAGACGTGAAAAAGTATGTGTATATGGAACGCTGTGAAGCACGAACTGGAATGAAACGGGACGAGGAACGTTCGAGTGTGATTGGCGGGGCCAAGATATATATATATATATATATATATATATATATATATATACATACATATATTTTTTAAGTTCAAATCACTTCACGTCCTACAAAGGTGTCATCAGAGTTGAGTCGTTGCACTCGTACTTTGCGTTTCCACTCTATTGCAAGAATTCTGGAACATCTCCAGTTCTCTCCACTTACAGTTTTCCCCATTTTCCCCTTGAGCTCTCTCAAGATCGTATGAAATCCTATCAGAGGAGATGGGTTCTGCTTTCCCTCAGTACTAAATAGCGTTCCTTTCGAAAACGCAAACCCATAAATCGGTGAAACATAAGGCACACCTGAACATTATCATATATATGTACCTCAGTTTGTCATGAACAATAGACGCTGAATGAATCGTCAACACACTGCAATACAAAAAGAAACTTTTTATCAATTTTGCTTTTATAGATAATATGAGAGATAAGTTTCTGTCCGCCCGCATAGCTCAGTCGGTAGAGCATCAGACTTTTATAGGTCAACCTTAGAAGTAATCTGAGGGTCGCGGGTTCGAGTCCCTCTGCGGGCGTAAACTATTTTTGCTTTATTGAATATTGTTTTTACTTCATTGAGTCGTTTATCTCTCCCGTGAGGCTATAATTTCGTCTTAAGTCTTACGATGAATTCATTCACGTCTGTTTATTAGTTTTTTTTCATTGTGTGTATATGGTTTATGTTTTCTCAAATGTGAGGCTATGTACATACGAGACTACTAACGTGCTTAAGAATATATATATATATATATATATATATATATATATATATATATATATATATATATATATATGTGTGTGTGTGTGTGTATATACACAGACACAGACACACACACATTCACACACAGAGGTATGTCCCCAGTAAATCATAAATCCGAAAGGAAGCACATACAATGTTATACACCAGTAGAGTATTCACAAAATATTATGGCAGGTTCACGGTTACCCAGGGTGTCGCATTGATAAGGCGCTTACTTTACACACATTGCTTCTAAATTTCCTCCGAAATTCATGGAAGAGAGGAAGAAAGGAAGACCCGAGACGTGGCCTCAATTCTAGTAACAGACTGGACTTCGCTTAAGATGTACAGCGAATGAGATGGTGATATTCCATTCAGAGAAACTGAAAGACATGAAATGTCCGTTTGTGTGTGTATGTGTGTGTATTTTTGGCGGGAGTTTTGCATTTAGCAAGAATTGGTTTGTGTTTTATCTCTCGAGCAATGGCTGGACAAGAGAAAAGGAAAGGCGATCTTTTGAAGTGGGTGTCGAATGAAGACACATGGACATTTTTATGACTGAACTTCTTTTGAAGTTGTGGTGAGAAGGGAGAATTGATGTGCGTGCGTATTTCTGTGTGTGTGTGTGTGTATGTTTGATGGGGTGTGCGCGACAGAGTTAGTAATGTTGATGGTGTATGTGTATATGAGAGAGGGAGAGAAAGAAAGAAAGAGAGAGAGAGAGAGAGAGATGACTGAAATTTATCATTCAGTTTATTTATTTATTAAAAATGTATATATGTATGAATGGCTTCAGTGACTCACATTCACATACACGCAGGCACGAACGCACGAACGCAGGTTGTTTTAATCGATTTTCTCTGTAAGTATGGGGGCTAGGAAAAAATAGAAAGCGCGTTCCAATCTACGCACCCGTCTCCACACGTGTGTCATTTTTTCCGCGAATCCACCCAGCCGTTTGGCCGTGAAACTCAAGACAAGAAAGAATACAACGGTCGGCCAACTTCAATTTATATTACAGATATATATGTATGCATGTATGTATATACCGATTTTATCTGAAAAGGAATAATGTTGGAAAAGCATCGATTGAAATTGCGCTTGAGTTGTTAGAAACTTATTTTGTATTCAACATAGTTGGATATGTGGCGCTTTGAGAGATGTTTGATAACTCTGGAAGCAAAAAACGAAATATCTTGGAAGTCGATCGATCTACAATTAACAGCCGCGAAATCTCTCCAAGTTCGTACCCTAACATTTTAATAGAACAGAAAGTTGACAATCATGTTTCCCCAAAATTTCAGTTAATTGATTTTTAAGTAGTTAGCTCCCTCACTTGCTGTTTTAATATGTTAATCGCGCTTAAATGAAAGTTTCGCTTTTCTGCCCTTTCATCGCGTTTTAGTCCATTTTAAGATTGAGCTGTCGTTTGGTTATTGTATCGATAAGGTCAAGCTGCCATGTATATATTTCGTCATTCATTCAAATTAAGAACTGTCGTTACCAGGTTTTCGATTTTCTAAGTTTAAATAGTTTTCTTTCAAAAAAGCTAACCCACACAAGTGGAAAAATTAATTGGTGAGACATTAAACATACATGAACCTTATTATGTATTTGTACTTCAGTTTGGCATAAACAATAGACGCTCAATGAATTGTCATCAAACTGCAATACAAAAAGAAAGGTTGTATCAACTTTGCTTCTATAGATAATGTGACAAGCAATCAAATATCCGCCCGCATAGCTCAGTCGGTAGAGCATCAGACTTTTATAGGTCAACCTTACAAGTAATCTGAGGGTCGCGGGTTCGAGTCCCTCTGCGGGCGTTAACCGTTTTTGCATTATTGAATATTCTTTTCACTTTATTGTGTCATTTCTCCTTTTCGGCAGGCTATAATTTCGTCTGAAGTTTTACGATGAATTCATTCACGTCTGTTTATTTAACTTTTTTTCATTGTATGTATATTGTTCATGTTTTTTAAAAATGAGCGGCTATCTACATCGTAATCTACTAACGTGCATAGGTATATATGTATATATACAGACAAACACACACACACACACACACACACACACACACACACACACACACACGTTCACACACAGAGATATGTCGCCAGTAAATCATAAACCCGAAAGAATGCACATTCAAAGTTATACACCAGTAGAGTATTCACAGAATGTTGGTTATGGCAGGTTCACAGAATTACCCAAAGTTTCGCGTTCATAAGGCGCTTACTTTCCACACATCTCGTTTGATCCTAATGGACCGTGACTTATAACTTCTCTTTAATGGTCGGTGGCCTATAACCTTTCTTTGAACAGAGATTATAGGCCACCGGTCATTAGAGCCTGTTACAGGATGTAACAACATATAATTAAGTTTCTTAGCCATTTTCTTTGCTCCTTCTTCAGATTAACCAGAGTGATGAGTTAGTATAGCATTCCATTCAAGAGTCTCCATCTTTAACGCCAACCTCAAACAACCAGCTGCCTTCAAAGATTCTTTTTCATAAGCAAAACTGTAGTCCAGAAGTGATAATTCATGTATGTAAAAGACTAGTGCCAGCGTTTTGGTTTCAAAATTAGCAACCTTTCAATAGCGCCGAAGAAATCGATAAGAGAGAGGGATACCCAATCGAAAGTCCACAGCAACAAAAGTTTTCTTCTCCATATCAAATAGTTTCTCCATTGAATAAGCATTGTCACACATATACAACAAATCATCACAGTGGAAGGAGAGGCCGGTCCCATGAGTAGGTAGATATATATATATATATATATATATATATATATATATATATATATACACACACACACACGCACACACATTTATATTGTCCTGTTTTTTGTGACGAATTTGTTACCGCAAAAAATCTCAAATTTTATCTACTTTGGTTTGCGCGAAGGACTGTTTTAACGAAGTCGCATCTTGTCCCTACATTCAAAACACGGAGTAGATAAAACAAGGGACAACCGATGAAGGGAATATTCTTTATCTTGCCTGTCTCGTCTCTATTTGTTTCTTTCGTTATTCTCAAAAAAATTCGTTTTCTAATTTTTTGTTTATGTTCTAGTTTCTGATATTGTTGACGCTTTTTGATGTCCTGTACCTATATATGCTGTGTGGTAAGTAGCTTGCTTACCAACCACATGGTTCCGGGTTCATTCCCACTGCGTGGCATCTTGGGCAAGTGTCTTCTACTATTGACTCAAGCCGACCAAAGCCTTGTGAGTGGATTTGGTAGACGGAAACTGAAAGAAGCCCGTTGTATATATGTATATATATATATATATATGTGTGTGTGTATGTTTGTGTGTCCTTGTTTGCCCCCCCCCCCCCAACATCGCTTGATCCCGATGGTGGTATGTTTACATCCCCGTAACTTAGCGGTTCGGCAAAAGAGAATGATAGAATATGTCCAAGGCCGCAGTTAAATGACGGAAACAAGTAAAAGATTAAAAAGAGTATATATATATATATATACACACACATATATATCAATAATATATGAGTATATGTATATATATGTACATAACTTCATCTACATGTATATATACATGCATATCTGGGTACATGACGTTGCAAAAAACATGGACAAAATGATAAACAAGGTACAGAAAACACACAGGCCACATAGAGAACATTTCCTTCATCAGCTGGCACCATTATAACACTTGCGTTTCGAAGAGTTAGGGCAGGACGCATCGTTGCAATGGCTCTTCCAACGGACACAAATTAAATTTGTTCCATGGAGGAATATAGTGGCGGACAGAAAACAAAACAGGTAAACGAAACAGTGAAATAAACAAACAAAGAAGGCTATACGGCCAGACGTGAAAAAGTATGTGTATATGGAACGCTGTGAAGCACGAACTGGAATGAAACGGGACGAGGAACGTTCGAGTGTGACTGGCGGGGCCAAGATATATATATATATATATATATATATATATATATATATACATACATATATTTTTTAAGTTCAAATCACTTCACGTCCTACAAAGGTGTCATCAGAGTTGAGTCGTTGCACTCGTACTTTGCGTTTCCACTCTATTGCAAGAATTCTGGAACATCTCCAGTTCTCTCCACTTACAGTTTTCCCCATTTTCCCCTTGAGCTCTCTCAAGATCGTATGAAATCCTATCAGAGGAGATGGGTTCTGCTTTCCCTCAGTACTAAATAGCGTTCCTTTCGAAAACGCAAACCCATAAATCGGTGAAACATAAGGCACACCTGAACATTATCATATATATGTACCTCAGTTTGTCATGAACAATAGACGCTGAATGAATCGTCAACACACTGCAATACAAAAAGAAACTTTTTATCAATTTTGCTTTTATAGATAATATGAGAGATAAGTTTCTGTCCGCCCGCATAGCTCAGTCGGTAGAGCATCAGACTTTTATAGGTCAACCTTAGAAGTAATCTGAGGGTCGCGGGTTCGAGTCCCTCTGCGGGCGTAAACTATTTTTGCTTTATTGAATATTGTTTTTACTTCATTGAGTCGTTTATCTCTCCCGTGAGGCTATAATTTCGTCTTAAGTCTTACGATGAATTCATTCACGTCTGTTTATTAGTTTTTTTTCATTGTGTGTATATGGTTTATGTTTTCTCAAATGTGAGGCTATGTACATACGAGACTACTAACGTGCTTAAGAATATATATATATATATATATATATATATATATATATATATATATATATATATATATATATATATATGTGTGTGTGTGTGTGTGTGTATATACACAGACACAGACACACACACATTCACACACAGAGGTATGTCCCCAGTAAATCATAAATCCGAAAGGAAGCACATACAATGTTATACACCAGTAGAGTATTCACAAAATATTATGGCAGGTTCACGGTTACCCAGGGTGTCGCATTGATAAGGCGCTTACTTTACACACATTGCTTCTAAATTTCCTCCGAAATTCATGGAAGAGAGGAAGAAAGGAAGACCCGAGACGTGGCCTCAATTCTAGTAACAGACTGGACTTCGCTTAAGATGTACAGCGAATGAGATGGTGATATTCCATTCAGAGAAACTGAAAGACATGAAATGTCCGTTTGTGTGTGTATGTGTGTGTATTTTTGGCGGGAGTTTTGCATTTAGCAAGAATTGGTTTGTGTTTTATCTCTCGATCAATGGCTGGACAAGAGAAAAGGAAAGGCGATCTTTTGAAGTGGGTGTCGAATGAAGACACATGGACATTTTTATGACTGAACTTCTTTTGAAGTTGTGGTGAGAAGGGAGAATTGATGTGCGTGCGTATTTCTGTGTGTGTGTGTGTGTGTAAGTGTGTATGTTTGATGGGGTGTGCGCGACAGAGTTAGTAATGTTGATGGTGTATGTGTATATGAGAGAGGGAGAGAAAGAAAGAAAGAGAGAGAGAGAGAGAGAGATGACTGAAATTTATCATTCAGTTTATTTATTTATTAATATGTATATATGTATGAATGGCTTCAGTGACTCACATTCACATACACGCAGGCACGAACGCACGAACGCAGGTTGTTTTAATCGATTTTCTCTGTAAGTATGGGGGCTAGGAAAAAATAGAAAGCGCGTTCCAATCTACGCACCCGTCTCCACACGTGTGTCATTTTTTCCGCGAATCCACCCAGCCGTTTGGCCGTGAAACTCAAGACAAGAAAGAATACAACGGTCGGCCAACTTCAATTTATATTACAGATATATATGTATGCATGTATGTATATACCGATTTTATCTGAAAAGGAATAATGTTGGAAAAGCATCGATTGAAATTGCGCTTGAGTTGTTGGAAACTTATTTTGTATTCAACATAGTTGGATATGTGGCGCTTTGAGAGATGTTTGATAACTCTGGAAGCAAAAAACGAAATATCTTGGAAGTCGATCGATCTACAATTAACAGCCGCGAAATCTCTCCAAGTTCGTACCCTAACATTTTAATAGAACAGAAAGTTGACAATCATATTTCCCCAAAATTTCAGTTAATTGATTTTTAAGTAGTTAGCTCCCTCACTTGCTGTTTTAATATGTTAATCGCGCTTAAATGAAAGTTTCGCTTTTCTGCCCTTTCATCGCGTTTTAGTCCATTTTAAGATTGAGCTGTCGTTTGGTTATTGTATCGATAAGGTCAAGCTGCCATGTATATATTTCGTCATTCATTCAAATTAAGAACTGTCGTTACCAGGTTTTCGATTTTCTAAGTTTAAATAGTTTTCTTTCAAAAAAGCTAACCCACACAAGTGGAAAAATTAATTGGTGAGACATTAAACATACATGAACCTTATTATGTATTTGTACTTCAGTTTGGCATAAACAATAGACGCTCAATGAATTGTCATCAAACTGCAATACAAAAAGAAAGGTTGTATCAACTTTGCTTCTATAGATAATGTGACAAGCAATCAGATGTCCGCCCGCATAGCTCAGTCGGTAGAGCATCAGACTTTTATAGGTCAACCTTAGAAGTAATCTGAGGGTCGCGACTTCGAGTCCCTCTGCGGGCGTAAACCTTTTTTGCATTATTGAATATTCTTTTCACTTTATTGTGTCATTTCTCCTTTTCGGGAGGCTATAATTTCGTCTGAAGTTTTACGATGAATTCATTCACGTCTGTTTATTTAACTTTTTTTCATTGTATGTATATTGTTCATGTTTTTTAAAAATGAGCGGCTATCTACATCGTAATCTACTAACGTGCTTAGGTATATATGTATATATACAGACAAACACACACACACACACACACACACACACACATATACACGTTCACACACAGAGATATGTCGCCAGTAAATCATAAACCTGAAAGAATGCACATTCAAAGTTATACACCAGTAGAGTATTCACAGAATGTTGGTTATGGCAGGTTCACAGAATTACCCAATGTTTCCCGTTCATAAGGCGCTTACTTTCCACACATCTCGTTTGATCCTAATGGACCGTGACTTATAACTTTTCTTTAATGGTCGGTGGCCTATAACCTTTCTTTGAACAGAGATTATAGGCCACCGGTCATTAGAGCCTATTACAGGATGTAACAACATATAATTAAGTTTCTTAGCCATTTTCTTTGCTCCTTCTTCAGATTAACCAGAGTGATGAGTTAGTATAGCATTCCATTCAAGTGTCTCCATCTTTAACGCCAACCTCAAACAACCAGCTGCCTTCAAAGATTCTTTTTCATAAGCAAAACTGTAGTCCAGAAGTGATAATTCATGTATGTAAAAGACTAGTGCCAGCGTTTTGGTTTCAAAATTAGCAACCTTTCAATAGCGCCGAAGAAATCGATAAGAGAGAGGGATACCCAATCGAAAGTCCACAGCAACAAAAGTCTTCTTCTCCATATCAAATAGTTTCTCCATTGAATAAGCATTGTCACACATATACAACAAATCATCACAGTGGAAGGAGAGGCCGGTCCCATGAGTAGGTAGATATATATATATATATATATATATATATATATATATATATATATATATATATATATATATATATATACACACACACACGCACACACATTTATATTGTCCTGTTTTTTGTTACGAATTTGTTACCGCAAAAAATCTCAAATTTATTTACTTTGGTTTGCGCGAAGGACTGTTTTAACGAAGTCGCATCTTGTCCCTACATTCAAAACACGGAGTAGCTAAAACAAGGGACAACCGATGAAGGGAATATTCTTTATCTCGCCTGTCTCGTCTCTATTTGTTTCTTTCGTTATTCTAAAAAAAATTCGTTTTCTAAGTTTATTTTTTATGTTCTAGTTTCTGATATTGTTGACGCTTTTTGATGTCCTGTACCTATATATGCTGTGTGGTAAGTAGCTTGCTTACCAACCACATGGTTCCGGGTTCATTCCCACTGCGTGGCATCTTGGGCAAGTGTCTTCTACTATTGACTCAAGCCGACCAAAGCCTTGTGAGTGGATTTGGTAGACGTAAACTGAAAGAAGCCCGTTGTATATATGTATATATATATATATATATATATGTGTGTGTGTGTATGTTTGTGTGTCCTTGTTTGCCCCCCCCCCCCCCCCCCACATCGCTTGATCCCGATGGTGGTATGTTTACGTCCCCGTAACTTAGCGGTTCGGCAAAAGAGAATGATAGAATATGTCCAAGGCCGCAGTTAAATGACGGAAACAAGTAAAAGATTAAAAGGAGTATATATATATACACACACATATATATCAATAATATATGAGTATATGTATATATATGTACATAACTTCATCTACATGTATATATACATGCATATCTGGGTACATGACGTTGCAAAAAACATGGACAAAATGATAAACAAGGTACAGAAAACACACAGGCCACATAGAGAACATTTCCTTCATCAGCTGGCACCATTATAACACTTGCGTTTCGAAGAGTTAGGGCAGGACGCATCGTTGCAATGGCTCTTCCAACGGACACAAATTAAATTTGTTCCATGGAGGAATATAGTGGCGGACAGAAAACAAAACAGGTAAACGAAACAGTGAAATAAACAAACAAAGAAGGCTATACGGCCAGACGTGAAAAAGTATGTGTATATGGAACGCTGTGAAGCACGAACTGGAATGAAACGGGACGAGGAACGTTCGAGTGTGCCTGGCGGGGCCAAGATATATATATATATATATATATATATATATATACATACATATATTTTTTAAGTTCAAATCACTTCACGTCCTACAAAGGTGTCATCAGAGTTGAGTCGTTGCACTCGTACTTTGCGTTTCCACTCTATTGCAAGAATTCTGGAACATCTCCAGTTCTCTCCACTTACAGTTTTCCCCATTTTCCCCTTGAGCTCTCTCAAGATCGTATGAAATCCTATCAGAGGAGATGGGTTCTGCTTTCCCTCCGTACTAAATAGCGTTCCTTTCGAAAACGCAAACCCATAAATCGGTGAAACATAAGGCACACCTGAACATTATTATATATATGTACCTCAGTTTGTCATGAACAATAGACGCTCAATGAATCGTCAACACACTGCAATACAAAAAGAAACTTTTTATCAATTTTGCTTTTATAGATAATATGAGAAATAAGTTTCTGTCCGCCCGCATAGCTCAGTCGGTAGAGCATCAGACTTTTATAGGTCAACCTTAGAAGTAATCTGAGGGTCGCGGGTTCGAGTCCCTCTGCGGGCGTAAACCATTTTTGCTTTATTGAATATTGTTTTTACTTCATTGAGTCGTTTATCTCTCCCGTGAGGCTATAATTTCGTCTTAAGTCTTACGATGAATTCATTCACGTCTGTTTATTAGTTTTTTTTCATTGTGTGTATATGGTTTATGTTTTCTCAAATGTGAGGCTATGTACATACGAGACTACTAACGTGCTTAAGAATATATATATATATATATATATATATATATATATATATATGTGTGTGTGTGTATATACACAGACACAGACACACACACATTCACACACAGAGATATGTCCCCAGTAAATCATAAATCCGAAAGGAAGCACATACAATGTTATACACCAGTAGAGTATTCACAAAATATTATGGCAGGTTCACGGTTACCCAGGGTGTCGCATTGATAAGGCGCTTACTTTACACACATTGCTTCTAAATTTCCTCCGAAATTCATGGAAGAGAGGAAGAAAGGAAGACCCGAGACGTGGCCTCAATTCTAGTAACAGACTGGACTTCTCTTAAGATGTACAGCGAATGAGATGGTGATATTCCATTCAGAGAAACTGAAAGACATGAAATGTCCGTTTGTGTGTGTATGTGTGTGTATTTTTGGCGGGAGTTTTGCATTTAGCAAGAATTGGTTTGTGTTTTATCTCTCGATCAATGGCTGGACAAGAGAAAAGGAAAGGCGATCTTTTGAAGTGGGTGTCGAATGAAGACACATGGACATTTTTATGACTGAACTTCTTTTGAAGTTGTGGTGAGAAGGGAGAATTGATGTGCGTGCGTATTTCTGTGTGTGTGTGTGTGTAAGTGTGTATGTTTGATGGGGTGTGCGCGACATAGTTAGTAATGTTGATGGTGTATGTGTATATGAGAGAGGGAGAGAAAGAAAGACAGAGAGAGAGAGAGAGAGAGAGAGAGAGAGAGAGAGAGAGAGAGAGAGAGATGACTGAAATTTATCATTCAGTTTATTTATTTATTAATATGTATATATGTATGAATGGCTTCAGTGACACACATTCACATACACGCAGGCACGAACGCACGAACGCAGGTTGTTTTAATCGATTTTCTCTGTAAGTATGGGGGCTAGGAAAAAATAGAAAGCGCGTTCCAATCTACGCACCCGTCTCCACACGTGTGTCATTTTTTCCGCGAATCCACCCTGCCGTTTGGCCGTGAAACTCAAGACAAGAAAGAATACAACGGTCGGCCAACTTCAATTTATATTACAGATATATATGTATGCATGTATGTATATACCGATTTTATCTGAAAAGGAATAATGTTGGAAAAGCATCGATTGAAATTGCGCTTGAGTTGTTGGAAACTTATTTTGTATTCAACATAGTTGGATATGTGGCGCTTTGAGAGATGTTTGATAACTCTGGAAGCAAAAAACGAAATATCTTGGAAGTCGATCGATCTACAATTAACAGCCGCGAAATCTCTCCAAGTTCGTACCCTAACATTTTAATAGAACAGAAAGTTGACAATCATATTTCCCCAAAATTTCAGTTAATTGATTTTTAAGTAGTTAGCTCCCTCACTTGCTGTTTTAATATGTTAATCGCGCTTAAATGAAAGTTTCGCTTTTCTGCCCTTTCATCGCGTTTTAGTCCATTTTAAGATTGAGCTGTCGTTTGGTTATTGTATCGATAAGGTCAAGCTGCCATGTATATATTTCGTCATTCATTCAAATTAAGAACTGTCGTTACCAGGTTTTCGATTTTCTAAGTTTAAATAGTTTTCTTTCAAAAAAGCTAACCCACACAAGTGGAAAAATTAATTGGTGAGACATTAAACATACATGAACCTTATTATGTATTTGTACTTCAGTTTGGCATAAACAATAGACGCTCAATGAATTGTCATCAAACGGCAATACAAAAAGAAAGGTTGTATCAACTTTGCTTCTATAGATAATGTGACAAGCAATCAGATGTCCGCCCGCATAGCTCAGTCGGTAGAGCATCAGACTTTTATAGGTCAACCTTACAAGTAATCTGAGGGTCGCGGGTTCGAGTCCCTCTGCGGGCGTAAACCGTTTTTGCATTATTGATTATTCTTTTCACTTTATTGTGTCATTTCTCCTTTTCGGGAGGCTATAATTTCGTCTGAAGTTTTACGATGAATTCATTCACGTCTGTTTTTTTAACTTTTTTTCCATTGTATGTATATTGTTCATGTTTTTTAAAAATGAGCGGCTATCTACATCGTAATCTACTAACGTGCTTAGGTATATATGTGTATATACAGACAAACACACACACACACACACACACACACACACACATATACACGTTCAAACACAGAGATATGTCGCCAGTAAATCATAAGCCCGAAAGAATGCACATTCAAAGTTATACACCAGTAGAGTATTCACAGAATGTTGGTTATGGCAGGTTCACAGAATTACCCAATGTTTCGCGTTCATAAGGCGCTTACTTTCCACACATCTCGTTTGATCCTAATGGACCGTGACTTATAACTTTTCTTTAATGGTCGGTGGCCTATAACCTTTCTTTGAACAGAGATTATAGGCCACCGGTCATTAGAGCCTGTTACAGGATGTAACAACATATAATTAAGTTTCTTAGCCATTTTCTTTGCTCCTTCTTCAGATTAACCAGAGTGATGAGTTAGTATAGCATTCCATTCAAGAGTCTCCATCTTTAACGCCAACCTCAAACAACCAGCTGCCTTCAAAGATTCTTTTTCATAAGCAAAACTGTAGTCCAGAAGTGATAATTCATGTATGTAAAAGACTAGTGCCAGCGTTTTGGTTTCAAAATTAGCAACCTTTCAATAGCGCCGAAGAAATCGATAAGAGAGAGGGATACCCAATCGAAAGTCCACAGCAACAAAAGTTTTCTTCTCCATATCAAATAGTTTCTCCATTGAATAAGCATTGTCACACATATACAACAAATCATCACAGTGGAAGGAGAGGCCGGTCCCATGAGTAGGTATATATATATATATATATATATATATATATATATATATATATATATATACACACACACGCACACACATTTATATTGTCCTGTTTTTTGTTACGAATTTGTTACCGCAAAAAATCTCAAATTTATTTACTTTGGTTTGCGCGAAGGACTGTTTTAACGAAGTCGCATCTTGTCCCTACATTCAAAACACGGAGTAGATAAAACAAGGGACAACCGATGAAGGGAATATTCTTTATCTTGCCTGTCTCGTCTCTATTTGTTTCTTTCGTTATTCTAAAAAAAATTCGTTTTCTAAGTTTATTTTTTATGTTCTAGTTTCTGATATTGTTGACGCTTTTTGATGTCCTGTACCTATATATGCTGTGTGGTAAGTAGCTTGCTTACCAACCACATGGTTCCGGGTTCATTCCCACTGCGTGGCATCTTGGGCAAGTGTCTTCTACTATTGACTCAAGCCGACCAAAGCCTTGTGAGTGGATTTGGTAGACGTAAACTGAAAGAAGCCCGTTGTATATATGTATATATATATATATATATATATATATATATATGTGTGTGTGTGTGTATGTTTGTGTGTCCCTGTTTGCCCCCCCCCCCAACATCGCTTGATCCCGATGGTGGTATGTTTACGTCCCCGTAACTTAGCGGTTCGGCAAAAGAGAATGATAGAATATGTCCAAGGCCGCAGTTAAATGACGGAAACAAGTAAAAGATTAAAAGGAGTATATATATATACACACACATATATATCAATAATATATGAGTATATGTATATATATGTACATAACTTCATCTACATGTATATATACATGCATATCTGGGTACATGACGTTGCAAAAAACATGGACAAAATGATAAACAAGGTACAGAAAACACACAGGCCACATAGAGAACATTTCCTTCATCAGCTGGCACCATTATAACACTTGCGTTTCGAAGAGTTAGGGCAGGACGCATCGTTGCAATGGCTCTTCCAACGGACACAAATTAAATTTGTTCCATGGAGGAATATAGTGGCGGACAGAAAACAAAACAGGTAAACGAAACAGTGAAATAAATAAACAAAGAAGGCTATACGGCCAGACGTGAAAAAGTATGTGTATATGGAACGCTGTGAAGCACGAACTGGAATGAAACGGGACGAGGAACGTTCGAGTGTGCCTGGCGGGGCCAAGATATATATATATATATATATATATATATATATATATATATATACATACATATATTTTTTAAGTTCAAATCACTTCACGTCCTACAAAGGTGTCATCAGAGTTGAGTCGTTGCACTCGTACTTTGCGTTTCCACTCTATTGCAAGAATTCTGGAACATCTCCAGTTCTCTCCACTTACAGTTTTCCCCATTTTCCCCTTGAGCTCTCTCAAGATCGTATGAAATCCTATCAGAGGAGATGGGTTCTGCTTTCCCTCAGTACTAAATAGCGTTCCTTTCGAAAACGCAAACCCATAAATCGGTGAAACATAAGGCACACCTGAACATTATTATATATATGTACCTCAGTTTGTCATGAACAATAGACGCTCAATGAATCGTCAACACACTGCAATACAAAAAGAAACTTTTTATCAATTTTGCTTTTATAGATAATATGTGAGATAAGTTCCTGTCCGCCCGCATAGCTCAGTCGGTAGAGCATCAGACTTTTATAGGTCAACCTTAGAAGTAATCTGAGGGTCGCGGGTTCGAGTCCCTCTGCGGGCGTAAACTATTTTTGCTTTATTGAATATTGTTTTTACTTCATTGAGTCGTTTATCTCTCCCGTGAGGCTATAATTTCGTCTGAAGTCTTACGATGAATTCATTCACGTCTGTTTATTAGTTTTTTTTCATTGTGTGTATATGGTTTATGTTTTCTCAAATGTGAGGCTATGTACATACGAGACTACTAACGTGCTTAAGAATATATATATATATATATATATATATATATATATATATATATATATGTGTGTGTGTGTGTGTGTGTGTGTATATACACAGACACAGACACACACACATTCACACACAGAGATATGTCCCCAGTAAATCATAAATCCGAAAGGAAGCACATACAATGTTATACACCAGTAGAGTATTCACAAAATATTATGGCAGGTTCACGGTTACCCAGGGTGTCGCATTGATAAGGCGCTTACTTTACACACATTGCTTCTAAATTTCCTCCGAAATTCATGGAAGAGAGGAAGAAAGGAAGACCCGAGACGTGGCCTCAATTCTAGTAACAGACTGGACTTCGCTTAAGATGTACAGCGAATGAGATGGTGATATTCCATTCAGAGAAACTGAAAGACATGAAATGTCCGTTTGTGTGTGTATGTGTGTGTATTTTTGGCGGGATTTTTGCATTTAGCAAGAATTGGTTTGTGTTTTATCTCTCGATCAATGGCTGGACAAGAGAAAAGGAAAGGCGATCTTTTGAAGTGGGTGTCGAATGAAGACACATGGACATTTTTATGACTGAACTTCTTTTGAAGTTGTGGTGAGAAGGGAGAATTGATGTGCGTGCGTATTTCTGTGTGTGTGTGTGTGTAAGTGTGTATGTTTGATGGGGTGTGCGCGACAGAGTTAGTAATGTTGATGGTGTATGTGTATATGAGAGAGGGAGAGAAAGAAAGAAAGAGAGAGAGAGAGAGAGAGAGATGACTGAAATTTATCATTCAGTTTATTTATTTATTAATATGTATATATGTATGAATGGCTTCAGTGACACACATTCACATACACGCAGGCACGAACGCACGAACGCAGGTTGTTTTAATCGATTTTCTCTGTAAGTATGGGGGCTAGGAAAAAATAGAAAGCGCGTTCCAATCTACGCACCCGTCTCCACACGTGTGTCATTTGTTACGCGAATCCTCCCTGCCGTTTGGCCGTGAAACTCAAGACAAGAAAGAATACAACGGTCGGCCAACTTCAATTTATATTACAGATATATATGTATGCATGTATGTATATACCGATTTTATCTGAAAAGGAATAATGTTGGAAAAGCATCGATTGAAATTGCGCTTGAGTTGTTGGAAACTTATTTTGTATTCAACATAGTTGGATATGTGGCGCTTTGAGAGATGTTTGATAACTCTGGAAGCAAAAAACGAAATATCTTGGAAGTCGATCGATCTACAATTAACAGCCGCGAAATCTCTCCAAGTTCGTACCCTAACATTTTAATAGAACAGAAAGTTGACAATCATATTTCCCCAAAATTTCAGTTAATTGATTTTTAAGTAGTTAGCTCCCTCACTTGCTGTTTTAATATGTTAATCGCGCTTAAATGAAAGTTTCGCTTTTCTGCCCTTTCATCGCGTTTTAGTCCATTTTAAGATTGAGCTGTCGTTTGGTTATTGTATCGATAAGGTCAAGCTGCCATGTATATATTTCGTCATTCATTCAAATTAAGAACTGTCGTTACCAGGTTTTCGATTTTCTAAGTTTAAATAGTTTTCTTTCAAAAAAGCTAACCCACACAAGTGGAAAAATTAATTGGTGAGACATTAAACATACATGAACCTTATTATGTATTTGTACTTCAGTTTGGCATAAACAATAGACGCTCAATGAATTGTCATCAAACTGCAATACAAAAAGAAAGGTTGTATCAACTTTGCTTCTATAGATAATGTGACAAGCAATCAGATGTCCGCCCGCATAGCTCAGTCGGTAGAGCATCAGACTTTTATAGGTCAACCTTAGAAGTAATCTGAGGGTCGCGGGTTCGAGTCCCTCTGCGGGCGTAAACCTTTTTTGCATTATTGAATATTCTTTTCACTTTATTGTGTCATTTCTCCTTTTCGGGAGGCTATAATTTCGTCTGAAGTTTTACGATGAATTCATTCACGTCTGTTTATTTAACATTTTTTCATTGTATGTATATTGTTCATGTTTTTTAAAAATGAGCGGCTATCTACATCGTAATCTACTAACGTGCATAAGTATATATGTATATATACAGACAAACACACACACACACACACACACACACACACACACACGTTCACACACAGAGATATGTCGCCAGTAAATCATAAACCCGAAAGAATGCACATTCAAAGTTATACACCAGTAGAGTATTCACAGAATGTTGGTTATGGCAGGTTCACAGAATTACCCAAAGTTTCGCGTTCATAAGGCGCTTACTTTCCACACATCTCGTTTGATCCTAATGGACCGTGACTTATAACTTCTCTTTAATGGTCGGTGGCCTATAACCTTTCTTTGAACAGAGATTATAGGCCACCGGTCATTAGAGCCTGTTACAGGATGTAACAACATATAATTAAGTTTCTTAGCCATTTTCTTTGCTCCTTCTTCAGATTAACCAGTGTGATGAGTTAGTATAGCATTCCATTCAAGAGTCTCTATCTTTAACGCCAACCTCAAACAACCAGCTGCCTTCAAAGATTCTTTTTCATAAGCAAAACTGTAGTCCAGAAGTGATAATTCATGTATGTAAAAGACTAGTGCCAGCGTTTTGGTTTCAAAATTAGCAACCTTTCAATAGCGCCGAAGAAATCGATAAGAGAGAGGGACCCAATCGAAAGTCCACAGCAACAAAAGTTTTCTTCTCCATATCAAATAGTTTCTCCATTGAATAAGCATTGTCACACATATACAACAAATCATCACAGTGGAAGGAGAGGCCGGTCCCATGAGTAGGTAGATATATATATATATATATATATATATATATATATATAGACGGTTTAGATATAGATTCAAGGCTTGAATATGGTACTTATGCGAAGGTACCCGAATTTCACATCCCAAAAGGATGGGTGATTAAAATCAAATAATAAGCAACACGGATTTCAAAAGTGATTGCAGTACGCACGTTTCATGCTACTTCAATTTATTTAAGTAATGTGAGCATTACCTTAAATGCAATATGAAGAGCAATCTTCAGCTGCACGAAAAAATGTAGAAAAAGACATATTACAAATGTGGCAACATATTAAAACCAAGTGGGAGAGAGCAGAGGAAGAATATATAAGTCCATCTTGACATAGCAGGGTCTATCAGGCTAGTAATTGATTCTAGACAAAAGTTTTAACTGTCTCAGAATTCTATTGTTTCTTATCTAGTGGTGATAGCAAAGGGACAATTACTTCTAAAGAGAGGGAAGGTGTAAGCAGTATGCATGGGCAAGGCTATAAAAGTATTAGAATCTAGAGGTTTCACTGGTCATAGTAGTATCAGGTCATTTTATTACTATCAAAATGTTGAGGAATTAATGTTGAGGAATTATAGCCCTAGGTATATGGGTCAAATAGGTTTTTTACTTTTAGTCTGAATAGAGTAACAGTATAGTGGTACAGACAACAACAGAATTCTAACTAATGTTTACACAATAAGAGGTATGTTAATAAAATAAAATTAGATGTAGTTATCTTTCACAAAAATCATGAAATAATGTCAATATTGAATTCAGGGGCTCTGGATAGGGTGTAAAATTTAAGGATATTAAGTATATTAAGCATATAGTGATCATGAACACTATTTTGAATTATCTTTTAAAAAACTTATTAGCTGACGATAATGATACTATTTAGGAGACACATAGGTAAGCCTTATTTATATAATGTGAATAAAAGATAAAAATTATTATCGGATTTATATTAGTTTATAATAATGTGTATACTGATGTTTAAGGGACTGAGAAAAGAAAGGATGTTAGGAAATAACAAGGATAATCAATACAGGAATCTGATGACTGATTTAAGTAGATTAGATGTTAAGGATAGAGATCAGGAATATATGTTGTAAAGTTTCAATTACCAAAATAAATATGTGCTAGTTGATAGTTCTAGATGACTATAATAGAAGTAAGGTACTATAAATTTTGATAACTTTAGTTGTTTAAATAAAGTCCTATTTTTTAAAAAATTTAAAAGTGCGAGTAGAGCAATGCACACATGATACCCTAAGGTCTAATCTATTATTGATTAGATTAGGATTGTTCCTAAGTTTAAAAATTTCATATATTTCCATAGAACACAATTCACATCCATATCTATTATTTCTATAATGTTGTGCTTTTCTTATAATTTCCCATTTAAGGCTAAAATTAATACTATTGTCTTTTAACTCCCAAATTTTACTTGCCAAAGTTGTACTATTTGCCTTATGTCTAAGTCTAAATGAAGATTTATGGTTATATATTCTCTGTTTCAGGTTAATACTACACCCTATATAAATATAATTCTCTGTTCTAGTACTAATGATGCATCTGTACACTACGTTGCGGGTACAACAAAATCCAAATAAAGGACAATGGGACTTTTTTCTACAGTTGCACATGGTGGGGTTATCAACTCCACCTATATTATTTCTAATATCTCTATTATTATTATTACTACAATTATTTACACTAATATCATTTATCAATTCTTCAATTCTACTATTAGGTATATATTGGCTATTACCATCATTATTTAATTCATATCTTGATGTGCTATTAGTTGGACTTATTCCTTCCACATTTGGCCTATTGATATTATATGAATTATGTCTTTGATCACTATTACTTCTGTTGGAGTTGGGTCTATCATCAACTTCAGTCAAAACTGTAACGTCGTTACTGATATATTCTAATTGTTGGTTGAAATTATGGTTTATAGGAATAAGTATATTGCTACTATCTTCATAATTTCTTTCGTTATTGTTATTTTCATTTCTATTTGTATAATTATTGGTAGCATCATTATTGGTATTAGATGGATTATTATTTGCATTCATATGGCCACTATTTGTAATTTCATTAATTCTAGCTGACTTGATGTTTTTTTTGTTTAACCTAGCTATGATTGTACCTACATTAGGAAGGGTAGAGTAAGAAATTCTGATTTTATGACAAGAGAAGATTTTACTATATCTGTGAGAAGAAGGGAAATTTTTTTGTAAAACATTCATGAATTTTTTATAAATATTTGTGGATATTGCACAGTTGAAGGGTATATTTAACCAGATAGAATTTTTATTTTTTCTCTTAAATTTATTGTGTGGGTGGGTATGGGGTGTGCTATGATTACTATTATTTTCTAGTACAATATTATTATTGTGATTAGTAGTTCTTTTAGTTGTGGGATGTTTACTATTTTTGTTATTTGATTCAACATTACTGTCTATTAACATAGGTTTATTATTAGCGTTAGTATATAGTTTGCTATTAAGTTTACTATTAAAATGCACTTTATTACTTTTCTTATTAGTTAGATTTTTAGGTAAATAGGGTTGTTTTTTATTTGGTCCATTGTTGTTACTATTTAAGTTATTAGGTTTGTTATAACATCTATGATTATTATTATTATTATTATCTCTATTATTGTTGTTATTGTTGCCATGTGCACCACTATCACTATTATTATTATTATTATTATTATCTGTATCAAGAAGAGATGTTCTACCAGGGTTAAGGAAAGCAATATTTTGAGTATATCCAGCTTTAGACAAGGCCATATTATAGTAGCTAGAATTAGAATTAAATATATCAATGTTGGAAGATAATTTAGTAATTCTTTCAGAAATATTATTAACTAAAGAATTTAATACATTAGGTGGATGATTGGATAATCTACTTACATATCTAGTAGTTTCATTTTCTTTTCTATATGGGTGGTATAATCTAGTTTCTATGTTGAGAGTGGTATCTAAGAAATTTACAATTTTATTACCATATTCATAAGTAATGTCTAAGTTAAAATTTTTAAAAAATTTTCTGATTTTCTTTCTTATTCTCTCAATGAATGAGTTGCTATTACTAGGGACGATGAATAAAGCATCATCTCTATATAGACCACCTTTTAGTTCAGGGATTTCTTTGTTTAAGCAATATAAGAGGTAAGTCCCTACTATATATATATATATATATACACACACACACGCACACACATTTATATTGTCCTGTATTTTGTTACGAATTTGTTACCGCAAAAAATCTCAAATTTTATCTACTTTGGTTTGCGCGAAGGACTGTTTTAACGAAGTCGCATCTTGTCCCTACATTCAAAACACGGAGTAGATAAAACAAGGGACAACCGATGAAGGGAATATTCTTTATCTTGCCTGTCTCGTCTCTATTTGTTTCTTTCGTTATTCTAAAAACAATTCGTTTTCTAAGTTTTTTTTTTATGTTCTAGTTTCTGATATTGTTGACGCTTTTTGATGTCCTGTACCTATATATGCTGTGTGGTAAGTAGCTTGCTTACCAACCACATGGTTCCGGGTTCATTCCCACTGCGTGGTATCTTGGGCAAGTGTCTTCTACTATTGACTCAAGCCGACCAAAGCCTTGTGAGTGGATTTGGTAGACGGAAACTGAAAGAAGCCCGTTGTATATATGTATATATATATATATATATATATATATATGTGTGTGTGTGTGTATGTTTGTGTGTCCTTGTTTGCCCCCCCCCCCAACATCGCTTGATCCCGATGGTGGTATGTTTACATCCCCGTAACTTAGCGGTTCGGCAAAAGAGAATGATAGAATATGTCCAAGGCCGCAGTTAAATGACGGAAACAAGTAAAAGATTAAAAAGAGTATATATATATACACACACATATATATCAATAATATATGAGTATATGTATATATATGTACATAACTTCATCTACATGTATATATACATGCATATCTGGGTACATGACGTTGCAAAAAACATGGACAAAATGATAAACAAGGTACAGAAAACACACAGGCCACATAGAGAACATTTCCTTCATCAGCTGGCACCATTATAACACTTGCGTTTCGAAGAGTTAGGGCAGGACGCATCGTTGCAATGGCTCTTCCAACGGACACAAATTAAATTTGTTCCATGGAGGAATATAGTGGCGGAGAGAAAACAAAACAGGTAAACGAAACAGTGAAATAAACAAACAAAGAAGGCTATACGGCCAGACGTGAAAAAGTATGTGTATATGGAACGCTGTGAAGCACGAACTGGAATGAAACGGGACGAGGAACGTTCGAGTGTGCATGGCGGGGCCAAGATATATATATATATATATGTATATATATATATATATATATATATATATATATATATATATATACATACATATATTTTTTAAGTTCAAATCACTTCACGTCCTACAAAGGTGTCATCAGAGTTGAGTCGTTGCACTCGTACTTTGCGTTTCCACTCTATTGCAAGAATTCTGGAACATCTCCAGTTCTCTCCACTTACAGTTTTCCCCATTTTCCCCTTGAGCTCTCTCAAGATCGTATGAAATCCTATCAGAGGAGATGGGTTCTGCTTTCCCTCAGTACTAAATAGCGTTCCTTTCGAAAACGCAAACCCATAAATCGGTGAAACATAAGGCACACCTGAACATTATTATATATATGTACCTCAGTTTGTCATGAACAATAGACGCTCAATGAATCGTCAACACACTGCAATACAAAAAGAAACTTTTTATCAATTTTGCTTTTATGGATAATATGAGAGATAAGTTCCTGTCCGCCCGCATAGCTCAGTCGGTAGAGCATCAGACTTTTATAGGTCAACCTTAGAAGTAATCTGAGGGTCGCGGGTTCGAGTCCCTCTGCGGGCGTAAACAATTTTTGCTTTATTGAATATTGTTTTTACTTCATTGAGTCGTTTATCTCTCCCGTGAGGCTATAATTTCGTCTTAAGTCTTACGATGAATTCATTCACGTCTGTTTATTAGTTTTTTTCATTGTGTGTATATTGTTTATGTTTTCTCAAATGTGAGGCTATGTACATACGAGACTACTAACGTGCTTAAGAATATATATATATATATATATATATATATATATATATATATATATATATATATACACATATGTATATATATATATACACATATATATATACACAGACACAGACACAGACACACACACATTTACACACAGAGATATGTCCCCAGTAAATCATAAATCCGAAAGGAAGCACATACAATGTTATACACCAGTAGAGTATTCACAAAATATTATGGCAGGTTCACGGTTACCCAGGGTGTCGCATTGATAAGGCGCTTACTTTACACACATTGCTTCTAAATTTCCTCCGAAATTCATGGAAGAGAGGAAGAAAGGAAGACCCGAGACGTGGCCTCAATTCTAGTAACAGACTGGACTTCGCTTAAGATGTACAGCGAATGAGATGGTGATATTCCATTCAGAGAAACTGAAAGACATGAAATGTCCGTTTGTGTGTGTATGTGTGTGTATTTTTGGCGGGATTTTTGCATTTAGCAAGAATTGGTTTGTGTTTTATCTCTCTATCAATGGCTGGACAAGAGAAAAGGAAAGGCGATCTTTTGAAGTGGGTGTCGAATGAAGACACATGGACATTTTTATGACTGAACTTCTTTTAAAGTTGTGGTGAGAAGGGAGAATTGATGTGCGTGCGTATTTCTCTCTGTGTGTGTGTGTAAGTGTGTATGTTTGATGGGGTGTGCGCGACAGAGTTAGTAATGTTGATGGTGTATGTGTATATGAGAGAGGGAGAGAAAGAAAGAAAGAGAGAGAGAGAGAGAGAGATGACTGAAATTTATCATTCAGTTTATTTATTTATTAATATGTATATATGTATGAATGGCTTCAGTGACACACATTCACATACACGCAGGCACGAACGCACGAACGCAGGTTGTTTTAATCGATTTTCTCTGTAAGTATGGGGGCTAGGAAAAAATAGAAAGCGCGTTCCAATCTACGCACCCGTCTCCACACGTGTGTCATTTTTTCCGCGAATCCACCCTGCCGTTTGGCCGTGAAACTCAAGACAAGAAAGAATACAACGGTCGGCCAACTTCAATTTATATTACAGATATATATGTATGCATGTATGTATATACCGATTTTATCTGAAAAGGAATAATGTTGGAAAAGCATCGATTGAAATTGCGCTTGAGTTGTTGGAAACTTATTTTGTATTCAACATAGTTGGATATGTGGCGCTTTGAGAGATGTTTGATAACTCTGGAAGCAAAAAACGAAATATCTTGGAAGTCGATCGATCTACAATTAACAGCCGCGAAATCTCTCCAAGTTCGTACCCTAACATTTTAATAGAACAGAAAGTTGACAATCATATTTCCCCAAAATTTCAGTTAATTGATTTTTAAGTAGTTAGCTCCCTCACTTGCTGTTTTAATATGTTAATCGCGCTTAAATGAAAGTTTCGCTTTTCTGCCCTTTCATCGCGTTTTAGTCCATTTTAAGATTGAGCTGTCGTTTGGTTATTGTATCTATAAGGTCAAGCTGCCATGTATATATTTCGTCGTTCATTCAAATTAAGAACTGTCGTTACCAGGTTTTCGATTTTCTAAGTTTAAATAGTTTTCTTTCAAAAAAGCTAACCCACACAAGTGGAAAAATTAATTGGTGAGACATTAAACATACATGAACCTTATTATGTATTTGTACTTCAGTTTGGCATAAACAATAGACGCTCAATGAATTGTCATCAAACTGCAATACAAAAAGAAAGGGTGTATCAACTTTGCTTCTATAGATAATGTGACAAGCAATCAGATGTCCGCCCGCATAGCTCAGTCGGTAGAGCATCAGACTTTTATAGGTCAACCTTAGAAGTAATCTGAGGGTTGCGGGTTCGAGTCCCTCTGCGGGCGTAAACCTTTTTTGCATTATTGAATATTCTTTTCACTTTATTGTGTCATTTCTCCTTTTCGGGAGGCTATAATTTCGTCTGAAGTTTTACGATGAATTCATTCACGTCTGTTTATTTAACATTTTTTCATTGTATGTATATTGTTCATGTTTTTTAAAAATGAGCGGCTATCTACATCGTAATCTACTAACGTGCATAGGTATATATGTATATATACAGACAAACACACACACACACACACACACACACACACACACACACACACACACACACACGTTCACACACAGAGATATGTCGCCAGTAAATCATAAACCCGAAAGAATGCACATTCAAAGTTATACACCAGTAGAGTATTCACAGAATGTTGGTTATGGCAGGTTCACAGAATTACCCAATGTTTCGCGTTCATAAGGCGCTTACTTTCCACACATCTCGTTTGATCCTAATGGACCGTGACTTATAACTTTTCTTTAATGGTCGGTGGCCTATAACCTTTCTTTGAACAGAGATTATAGGCCACCGGTCATTAGAGCCTGTTACAGGATGTAACAACATATAATTAAGTTTCTTAGCCATTTTCTTTGCTCCTTCTTCAGATTAACCAGAGTGATGAGTTAGTATAGCATTCCATTCAAGAGTCTCCATCTTTAACGCCAACCTCAAACAACCAGCTGCCTTCAAAGATTATTTTTCATAAGCAAAACTGTAGTCCAGAAGTGATAATTCATGTATGTAAAAGACTAGTGCCAGCGTTTTGGTTTCAAAATTAGAAACCTTTCAATAGCATCGAAGAAATCGATAAGAGAGAGGGATACCCAATCGAAAGTCCACAGCAACAAAAGTTTTCTTCTCCATATCAAATAGTTTCTCCATTGAATAAGCATTGTCACACATATACAACAAATCATCACAGTGGAAGGAGAGGCCGGTCCCATGAGTAGGTAGATATATATATATATATATATATATATATATATACACACACACGCACACACATTTATATTGTCCTGTTTTTTGTTACGAATTTGTTACCGCAAAAAATCTCAAATTTATTTACTTTGGTTTGCGCGAAGGACTGTTTTAACGAAGTCGCATCTTGTCCCTACATTCAAAACACGGAGTAGCTAAAACAAGGGACAACCGATGAAGGGAATATTCTTTATCTTGCCTGTCTCGTCTCTATTTGTTTCTTTCGTTATTCTAAAAAAAATTTGTTTTCTAAGTTTATTTTTTATGTTCTAGTTTCTGATATTGTTGACGCTTTTTGATGTCCTGTACCTATATATGCTGTGTGGTAAGTAGCTTACTTACCAACCACATGGTTCCGGGTTCATTCCCACTGCGTGGCATCTTGGGCAAGTGTCTTCTACTATTGACTCAAGCCGACCAAAGCCTTGTGAGTGGATTTGGTAGACGGAAACTGAAAGAAGCCCGTTGTATATATGTATATATATATATATATATATATATATATGTGTGTGTGTGTGTATGTTTGTGTGTCCTTGTTTGCCCCCCCCCCCCCAACATCGCTTGATCCCGATGGTGGTATGTTTACGTCCCCGTAACTTAGCGGTTCGACAAAAGAGAATGATAGAATATGTCCAAGGCCGCAGTTAAATGACGGAAACAAGTAAAAGATTAAAAGGAGTATATATATATACACACACATATATATCAATAATATATGAGTATATGTATATATATGTACATAACTTCATCTACATGTATATATACATGCATTTCTGGGTACATGACGTTGCAAAAAACATGGACAAAATGATAAACAAGGTACAGAAAACACACAGGCCACATAGAGAACATTTCCTTCATCAGCTGGCACCATTATAACACTTGCGTTTCGAAGAGTTAGGGCAGGACGCATCGTTGCAATGGCTCTTCCAACGGACACAAATTAAATTTGTTCCATGGAGGAATATAGTGGCGGACAGAAAACAAAACAGGTAAACGAAACAGTGAAATAAACAAACAAAGAAGGCTATACGGCCAGACGTGAAAAAGTATGTGTATATGGAACGCTGTGAAGCACGAACTGGAATGAAACGGGACGAGGAACGTTCGAGTGTGCCTGGCGGGGCCAAGATATATATATATATATATATATATATATACATACATATATTTTTTAAGTTCAAATCACTTCACGTCCTACAAAGGTGTCATCAGAGTTGAGTCGTTGCACTCGTACTTTGCGTTTCCACTCTATTGCAAGAATTCTGGAACATCTCCAGTTCTCTCCACTTACAGTTTTCCCCATTTTCCCCTTGAGCTCTCTCAAGATCATATGAAATCCTATCAGAGGAGATGGGTTCTGCTTTCCCTCAGTACTAAATAGCGTTCCTTTCGAAAACGCAAACCCATAAATCGGTGAAACATAAGGCACACCTGAACATTATTATATATATGTACCTCAGTTTGTCATGAACAATAGACGCTCAATGAATCGTCAACACACTGCAATACAAAAAGAAACTTTTTATCAATTTTGCTTTTATAGATAATATGAGAGATAAGTTTCTGTCCGCCCGCATAGCTCAGTCGGTAGAGCATCAGACTTTTATAGGTCAACCTTAGAAGTAATCTGAGGGTCGCGGGTTCGAGTCCCTCTGCGGGCGTAAACTATTTTTGCTTTATTGAATATTGTTTTTACTTCATTGAGTCGTTTATCTCTCCCGTGAGGCTATAATTTCGTCTTAAGTCTTACGATGAATTCATTCACGTCTGTTTATTAGTTTTTTTTCATTGTGTGTATATTGTTTATGTTTTCTCAAATGTGAGGCTATGTACATACGAGACTACTAACGTGCTTAAGAATATATATATATATATATATATATATATATATATATATATATATATATATATATATATATATATATACACATATGTATATACACAGACACAGACACACACACATTCACACACAGAGATATGTCCCCAGTAAGTCATAAATCCGAAAGGAAGCACATACAATGTTATACACCAGTAGAGTATTCACAAAATATTATGGCAGGTTCACGGTTACCCAGGGTGTCGCATTGATAAGGCGCTTACTTTACACACATTGCTTCTAAATTTTCTCCGAAATTCATGGAAGAGAGGAAGAAAGGAAGACCCGAGACGTGGCCTCAATTCTAGTAACACACTGGACTTCGCTTAAGATGTACAGCGAATGAGATGGTGATATTCCATTCAGAGAAACTGAAAGACATGAAATGTCCGTTTGTGTGTGTATGTGTGTGTATTTTTGGCGGGAGTTTTGCATTTAGCAAGAATTGGTTTGTGTTTTATCTCTCGATCAATGGCTGGATAAGAGAAAAGGAAAGGCGATCTTTTGAAGTGGGTGTCGAATGAAGACACATGGACATTTTTATGACTGAACTTCTTTTGAAGTTGTGGTGAGAAGGGAGAATTGATGTGCGTGCGTATTTCTGTGTGTGTGTGTGTGTGTGTAAGTGTGTATGTTTGATGGGGTGTGCGCGACAGTGTTAGTAATGTTGATGGTGTATGTGTATATGAGAGAGGGAGAGAAAGAAAGAAAGAGAGAGAGAGAGAGAGAGAGAGAGATGACTGAAATTTATCATTCAGTTTATTTATTTATTAATATGTATATATGTATGAATGGCTTCAGTGACACACATTCACATACACGCAGGCACGAACGCACGAACGCAGGTTGTTTTAATCGATTTTCTCTGTAAGTATGGGGGCTAGGAAAAAATAGAAAGCGCGTTCCAATCTACGCACCCGTCTCCACACGTGTGTCATTTTTTCCGCGAATCCACCCTGCCGTTTGGCCGTGAAACTCAAGACAAGAAAGAATACAACGGTCGGCCAACTTCAATTTATATTACAGATATATATGTATGCATGTATGTATATACCGATTTTATCTGAAAAGGAATAATGTTGGAAAAGCATCGATTGAAATTGCGCTTGAGTTGTTGGAAACTTATTTTGTATTCAACATAGTTGGATATGTGGCGCTTTGAGAGATGTTTGATAACTCTGGAAGCAAAAAACGAAATATCTTGGAAGTCGATCGATCTACAATTAACAGCCGCGAAATCTCTCCAAGTTCGTACCCTAACATTTTAATAGAACAGAAAGTTGACAATCATATTTCCCCAAAATCTCAGTTAATTGATTTTTAAGTAGTTAGCTCCCTCACTTGCTGTTTTAATATGTTAATCGCGCTTAAATGAAAGTTTCGCTTTTCTGCCCTTTCATCGCGTTTTAGTCCATTTTAAGATTGAGCTGTCGTTTGGTTATTGTATCGATAAGGTCAAGCTGCCATGTATATATTTCGTCATTCATTCAAATTAAGAACTGTCGTTACCAGGTTTTCGATTTTCTAAGTTTAAATAGTTTTCTTTCAAAAAAGCTAACCCACACAAGTGGAAAAATTAATTGGTGAGACATTAAACATACATGAACCTTATTATGTATTTGTACTTCAGTTTGGCATAAACAATAGACGCTCAATGAATTGTCATCAAACTGCAATACAAAAAGAAAGGTTGTATCAACTTTGCTTCTATAGATAATGTGACAAGCAAGCAGATGTCCGCCCGCATAGCTCAGTCGGTAGAGCATCAGACTTTTATAGGTCAACCTTACAAGTAATCTGAGGGTCGCGGGTTCGAGTCCCTCTTCGGGCGTAAACCTTTTTTGCATTATTGAATATTCTTTTCACTTTATTGTGTCATTTCTCCTTTTCGGGAGGCTATAATTTCGTCTGAAGTTTTACGATGAATTCATTCACGTCTGTTTATTTAACTTTTTTTCATTGTATGTATATTGTTCATGTTTTTTAAAAATGAGCGGCTATCTACATCGTAATCTACTAACGTGCTTAGGTATATATGTATATATACAGACAAACACACACACACACACACACACACACATATACACGTTCACACACAGAGATATGTCGCCAGTAAATCATAAACCCGAAAGAATGCACATTCAAAGTTATACACCAGTAGAGTATTCACAGAATGTTGGTTATGGCAGGTTCACAGAATTACCCAATGTTTCGCGTTCATAAGGCGCTTACTTTCCACACATCTCGTTTGATCCTAATGGACCGTGACTTATAACTTTTCTTTAATGGTCGGTGGCCTATAACCTTTCTTTGAACAGAGATTATAGGCCACCGGTCATTAGAGCCTGTTACAGGATGTAACAATATATAATTAAGTTTCTTAGCCATTTTCTTTGCTCCTTCTTCAGATTAACCAGAGTGATGAGTTAGTATAGCATTCCATTCAAGAGTCTCCATCTTTAACGCCAACCTCAAACAACCAGCTGCCTTCAAAGATTCTTTTTCATAAGCAAAACTGTAGTCCAGAAGTGATAATTCATGTATGTAAAAGACTAGTGCCAGCGTTTTGGTTTCAAAATTAGCAACCTTTCAATAGCGCCGAAGAAATCGATAAGAGAGAGGGACCCAATCGAAAGTCCACAGCAACAAAAGTTTTCTTCTCCATATCAAATAGTTTCTCCATTGAATAAGCATTGTCACACATATGCAAGAAATCATCACAGTGGAAGGAGAGGCCGGTCCCATGAGTAGGTAGATATATATATATATATATATATATATATATATATATATATATATATATATATATATATATATATATATATATATATATATATATACACACACACACACGCACACACATTTATATTGTCCTGTTTTTTGTTACGAATTTGTTACCGCAAAAAATCTCAAATTTTATCTACTTTGGTTTGCGCGAAGGACTGTTTTAACGAAGTCGCATCTTGTCCCTACATTCAAAACACGGAGTAGATAAAACAAGGGACAACCGATGAAGGGAATATTCTTTATCTTGCCTGTCTCGTCTCTATTTGTTTCTTTCGTTATTCTAAAAAAAATTCGTTTTCTAATTTTTTGTTTATGTTCTAGTTTCTGATATTGTTGACGCTTTTTGATGTCCTGTACCTATATATGCTGTGTGGTAAGTAGCTTGCTTACCAACCACATGGTTCCGGGTTCATTCCCACTGCGTGGCATCTTGGGCAAGTGTCTTCTACTATTGACTCAAGCCGACCAAAGCCTTGTGAGTGGATTTGGTAGATGGAAACTGAACGAAGCCCGTTGTATATATGTATATATATATATATATATATGTGTGTGTGTATGTTTGTGTGTCCTTGTTTGCCCCCCCCCCAACATCGCTTGATCCCGATGGTGGTATGTTTACATCCCCGTAACTTAGCGGTTCGGCAAAAGAGAATGATAGAATATGTCCAAGGCCGCAGTTAAATGACGGAAACAAGTAAAAGATTAAAAAGAGTATATATATATATACACACACATATATATCAATAATATATGAGTATATGTATATATATGTACATAACTTCATCTACATGTATATATACATGCATATCTGGGTACATGACGTTGCAAAAAACATGGACAAAATGATAAACAAGGTACAGAAAACACACAGGCCACATAGAGAACATTTCCTTCATCAGCTGGCACCATTATAACACTTGCGTTTCGAAGAGTTAGGGCAGGACGCATCGTTGCAATGGCTCTTCCAACGGACACAAATTAAATTTGTTCCATGGAGGAATATAGTGGCGGACAGAAAACAAAACAGGTAAACGAAACAGTGAAATAAACAAACAAAGAAGGCTATACGGCCAGACGTGAAAAAGTATGTGTATATGGAACGCTGTGAAGCACGAACTGGAATGAAACGGGACGAGGAACGTTCGAGTGTGCCTGGCGGGGCCAAGATATATATATATATATATATATATATATATATATATATATATATATATATACATACATATATTTTTAAAGTTCAAATCACTTCACGTCCTACAAAGGTGTCATCAGAGTTGTGTCGTTGCACTCGTACTTTGCGTTTCCACTCTATTGCAAGAATTCTGGAACATCTCCAGTTCTCTCCACTTACAGTTTTCCCCATTTTCCCCTTGAGCTCTCTCAAGATCGTATGAAATCCTATCAGAGGAGATGGGTTCTGCTTTCCCTCAGTACTAAATAGCGTTCCTTTCGAAAACGCAAACCCATAAATCGGTGAAACATAAGGCACACCTGAACATTATTATATATATGTACCTCAGTTTGTCATGAACAATAGACGCTCAATGAATCGTCAACACACTGCAATACAAAAAGAAACTTTTTATCAATTTTGCTTTTATAGATAATATGAGAGATAAGTTTCTGTCCGCCCGCATAGCTCAGTCGGTAGAGCATCAGACTTTTATAGGTCAACCTTAGAAGTAATCTGAGGGTCGCGGGTTCGAGTCCCTCTGCGGGCGTAAACTATTTTTGCTTTATTGAATATTGTTTTTACTTCATTGAGTCGTTTATCTCTCCCGTGAGGCTATAATTTCGTCTTAAGTCTTACGATGAATTCATTCACGTCTGTTTATTAGTTTTTTTTCATTGTGTGTATATGGTTTATGTTTTCTCAAATGTGAGGCTATGTACATACGAGACTACTAACGTGCTTAAGAATATATATATATATATATATATATATATATATATATATATATATATATATATATATATATGTATGTATATACACAGACACAGACACACACACATTCACACACAGAGATATGTCCCCAGTAAATCATAAATCCGAAAGGAAGCACATACAATGTTATACACCAGTAGAGTATTCACAAAATATTATGGCAGGTTCACGGTTACCCAGGGTGTCGCATTGATAAGGCGCTTACTTTACACACATTGCTTCTAAATTTTCTCCGAAATTCATGGAAGAGAGGAAGAAAGAAAGACCCGAGACGTGGCCTCAATTCTAGTAACAGACTGGACTTCGCTTAAGATGTACAGCGAATGAGATGGTGATATTCCATTCAGAGAAACTGAAAGACATGAAATGTCCGTTTGTGTGTGTATGTGTGTGTATTTTTGGCGGGAGTTTTGCATTTAGCAAGAATTGGTTTGTGTTTTATCTCTCGATCAATGGCTGGACAAGAGAAAAGGAAAGGCGATCTTTTGAAGTGGGTGTCGAATGAAGACACATGGACATTTTTATGACTGAACTTCTTTTGAAGTTGTGGTGAGAAGGGAGAATTGATGTGCGTGCGTATTTCTGTGTGTGTGTGTGTGTGTAAGTGTGTATGTTTGATGGGGTGTGCGCGACAGTGTTAGTAATGTTGATGGTGTATGTGTATATGAGAGAGGGAGAGAAAGAAAGAGAGAGAGAGAGAGAGAGAGAGAGATGACTGAAATTTATCATTCAGTTTATTTATTTATTAATATGTATATATGTATGAATGGCTTCAGTGACACACATTCACATACACGCAGGCACGAACGCACGAACGCAGGTTGTTTTAATCGATTTTCTCTGTAAGTATGGGGGCTAGGAAAAAATAGAAAGCGCGTTCCAATCTACGCACCCGTCTCCACACGTGTGTCATTTTTTCCGCGAATCCACCCTGCCGTTTGGCCGTGAAACTCAAGACAGGAAAGAATACAACGGTCGGCCAACTTCAATTTATATTACAGATATATATGTATGCATGTATGTATATACCGATTTTATCTGAAAAGGAATAATGTTGGAAAAGCATCGATTGAAATTGCGCTTGAGTTGTTGGAAACTTATTTTGTATTCAACATAGTTGGATATGTGGCGCTTTGAGAGATGTTTGATAACTCTGGAAGCAAAAAACGAAATATCTTGGAAGTCGATCGATCTACAATTAACAGCCGCGAAATCTCTCCAAGTTCGTACCCTAACATTTTAATAGAACAGAAAGTTGACAATCATGTTTCCCCAAAATTTCAGTTAATTGATTTTTAAGTAGTTAACTCCCTCACTTGCTGTTTTAATATGTTAATCGCGCTTAAATGAAAGTTTCGCTTTTCTGCCCTTTCATCGCGTTTTAGTCCATTTTAAGAT
>NC_142936.1:44372777-44387777 GCF_046866305.1 Octopus bimaculoides
GTACTTCTATATGTAAACCATGTTGGCAAAATAACATAGTCTGCCATGGACACCTGTGCTTTGGTTCTTTCTTTCTTTTTCTTTTCTTCCTTTTTTTGTCACTTTTGCTATGAATTAAATTAATGAATTCAACGGGATACACCGTCTGCAAGTAGTTGGGTTCAGCATATTATCCTCCATTTATTTAATTGTTACACACACACACACACACACACACACACACACACACACACACACACACACACACATATATATATATATATATATATATTTATATATATAAACAAATAGTAAATGAGTATATGCATATATACGTACAGGTATGTGCATACCGACATCCACCTGTATGTATAGGTGCATATCTGGGTACAGGACATTGCAAACAAAACGTAGACGAGAAAACACACAAGCCACATAGAGAACATTCTACTTCATCAGCTACCCCCGTTTTAACACCGGCGTTTCGAAGAGCTAGGCAGGACGCATCGTTAAAACGGCTCTTCCCATGGACCGCAAATTAAATTTGTATACACAAATTAAATCTTGCCATGGAGGAATGTAGTGGCGGACAAAAAAACAAGACAGGAAAACAAACAGAAAAGGCTTTACGGCCAGACGAGAAAAATTATGTGTGTATGAATGCTGTGAGGCACGAACTTGAAAGTAGGGACGAATTAGCTCGCATACATGTATATATATGTATGTATATATATATATATATATATATATATATATATATATATATATATATATATATATATATATATATGCGAGTAAAAATAAATACAAAAAAGGTGGGGTTTTTTTGTATGATTGTGTATAGAGGAATATATTATTTTGTTTAAAAGAGTTCCAACACTGTCTGTTTTTTATGTTTTATTTATATTCCTGCAGAACTAATGCGGGGTGTAGAATATGGAATATACAATATATAATATAATATACAATATACAATATAAAATAAAATAAAATAAAAATGGATGGCACCATGAAAGAAAGTATTGAATGTAGATGAAATACTGAGTGTTCAATATAAAGGATCAAATATATAAATATATAAATATAAATATAAATATATAAAGGCGACTCGAGTTTCAGGGCTATTTCCCTTCGTCATGGCCGGTATGACAGACTTTAACAGACAGTCTGTTAAAGTCTGTCATACCGGCCATGACGAAGGGAAATAGCCCTGAAACTCGAGTCGCCTTTATATATTTATATTTATATTTATATATTTATATATTTGATCCTTTATATTGAACACTCAATATTTCATCTACATTCAATACTTTCTTTCATGGTGCCATCCATTTTTATTTTATTTTATTTTATATTGTATATTGTATATTATATTATATATTGTATATTCCATATTCTACACCCCACATTAGTTCTGCAGGAATATAAATAAAACATAAAAAACAGACAGTGTTGGAACTCTTTTAAACAAAATAATATATATATATATATATACATATATATATATATATATATATATATATATATATATATATATATATATATATATATATATATATATATATATATATATATATATATATATATATATATATATATATATATATACATATATATATATAGAGAGAGAGAGATTTACGGAGATGTACTTGCATAGCAAGTGACCTGATTTGAGATCGTGTGCTGGAACGAAAACAATTGCAGCGTGGAATGTGTTTATAAGCCATTTAAAATAACACAAAATCTTCTACAGTTATAATAATTGATCTAGAACCACCAAAAGTTGAAGAACCAGAAGTACCAAAGGTTGATTACGACCAGAAGTACCAAAATACCAGATGAGATAAAGAACATATGAAAGATCCTTTCTGGGAAGCAATATTCCTAAAGATATTTTTGATTACTAAAAAGAACAAGAGTGTAAATTTTCTGTACCAGATTACATGTCCAGTAAACCAAAACTGATATTACAAGTGAAATGAGAACCATTCTTATGGACTGGTTGGTTGAAGTTCAGACTAATTTTGAATTATATCATGAAACGCTCTACCTTGCTGCCAAGCTTGTTTATATGTCTCTCTCTAAAGTCACTATCAAACGTGCACATCTTCAACTTGTGGGGACTGCTGCAATGTTTATTGCCTTTAAATATGATGAACGCATTCTTCCACAATGTGATGATTTCTTGTATATGTGTGACAATGCTTATTCAATGGAGAAACTATTTGATATGGAGAAGAAAACTTTTGTTGCTGTGGACTTTCGATTGGGTATCGCTCTCTCTTATCGATTTATTCGGCGCTATTGAAAGGTTGCTAATTTTGAAACCAAATCGCTGGCACTAGTCTTTTACATACATGAATTATCACTTCTGGACTACAGTTTTGCTTATGAAAAAGAATCTTTGAAGGCAGCTGATTGTTTGAGGTTGGCGTTAAAGATGGAGACTCTTGAATGGAATGCTATACTAACTCATCACTCTGGTTAATCTGAAGAAGAAGCAAAGAAAATGGCTAAGAAACTTAATTATATGTTGTTACATCCTGTAACAGGCTCTAATGCCCGGTGGCCTATAATCTCTGTTCAAAGAAAGGTTATAGGCCACCGACCAATAAAGAGAAGTTATAAGCCACGGTCCATTAGGATCAAACGAGATGTGTGGAAAGTAAGCGCCTTATGAACGCGAAACATTGGGTAATTCTGTGAACCTGCCATAACCAACATTCTGTGAATACTCTACTGGTGTATAACTTTGAATGTGCTTTCTTTCGGGTTTATGATTTACTGGCGACATATCTCTGTGTGTGAACGTGTGTGTGTGTGTGTGTGTGTGTGTGTGTGTGTGTGTGTGTGTGTGTGTGTGTGTGTCTGTGTGTGTGTGTGTTTGTCTGTATATATACATATATACCTAAGCACGTTAGTAGATTACGATGTAGATAGCCGCTCATTTGAAAAAACATGAACAATATACATACAATGAAGAAAAGTTAAATAAACAGACGTGAATGAATTCATCGTAAAACTTCAGACGAAATTATAGCCTCCCGAAAAAGAGAAATGACACAATAAAGTGAAAAGAATATTCGATAATGCAAAAAATGTTTGCGCCCGCAGAGGGACTCGAACCCGCGACACTCAGATTACTTCTAAGGTTGACCTATAAAAGTCTGATGCTCTACCGACTGAGCTATGCGGGCGTACAGCTGATTGCTTGTCACATTATCTATAGAAGCAAAGTTGATACAACCTTTCTTTTTGTATTGCAGTTTGATGACAATTCATTGAGCGTCTATTGTTTATGCCAAACTGAAGTACAAATACATAATAAGGTTCATGTATGTTTAATGTCTCACCAATTAATTTTTCCACTTGTGTGGGTTAGCTTTTTTGAAAGAAAACTATTTAAACTTAGAAAATCGAAAACCTGGTAACGACAGTTCTTAATTTGAATGAATGACGAAATATATACATGGCAGCTTGACCTTATCGATACAATAACCAAACGACAGCTCAATCTTAAAATGGACTAAAACGCGATGAAAGGGCAGAAAAGCGAAACTTTCATTTAAGCGCGATTAACATCTTAAAACAGCAAGTGAGGGAGTTAACTACTTAAAAATCAATTAACTGAAATTTTGGGGAAATATGGTTGTCAACTTTCTGTTCTATTAAAATGTTAGGGTACGAACTTGGAGAGATTTCGCGGCTGTTAATTGTAGATCGCTCGACTTCCAAGATATTTCGTTTTTTGCTTCCAGAGTTATCAAACATCTCTAAAAGCGCCACATATCCAACTATGTTGAATACAAAATAAGTTTCGAACAACTCAAGCGCAATTTCAATCGATGCTTTTCCAACATTATTCCTTTTCAGATAAAATCGGTATATACATACATGCATACATATATATCTGTAATATAAATTGAAGTTGGCCGACCGTTGTATTCTTTCTTGTCTTGAAGTTCACGGCCAAACGGCTAGGTGGATTCGCGTAAAAAATTGAACACATGTGGAGACGGGTGCATAGATTGGAACGCGCTTTCTATTTTTTCCTAGCCCCCATACTTACAGAGAAAATCGATTAAAACAACCTGCGTTCGTTCGTGCGTGCGTGCGTGTATGTGAATGTGTGTCACTGAAGCCATTCATACATATATACATATTAATAAATAAATAAACTGGATGATAAATTTCAGTTATCTCTCTCTCTCTCTCTCTCTCTCTCTCTCTCTCTCTCTCTCTCTCTCTCTCTCGTTCTTTCTTTCTCTCCCTCTCTCATATACACATACACCATCAACATTACTAACTATGTCGCGCACACCCCATCAAACATACACACTTACACACACACACACAGACATACGCACGCACATCAATTCTCCCTTCTCACAACAACTTCAAAAGAAGTTTAGTCATAAAAATGTCCATGTATCTTCATTCGACGCCCACTTCAAAAGATCGCCTTTCCTTTTCTCTTGTCCAGCGATTGATCGAGAGATAAAACGCAAACCAATTCTTGCTAAATGCAAAACTCCCGCCAAAAATACACACACATACATACACAAACGGACATTTCATGTCTTTCAGTTTCTCTGGATGGAATATCACCATCTCATTCGCTGTACATCTTAAGCGAAGTCCAGTCTGTTGCTAGAATTGAGGCCACGTCTCGGGTTTTCCTTTCTTCCTCTCTTCCATGAATTTCGGAGGAAATTTAGAAGCAATGTGTGTAAAGTAAGCGCCTTATCAATGCGACACCCTGGGTAACCGTGAACCTGCCATAATATTTTGTGAATACTCTACTGGTGTATAACATTGTATGTGCTTCCTTTCGGATTTATGATTTACTGGGGACATACCTCTGTGTGTGAATGTGTGTGCGTCTGTGTCTGTGTACATACATATGTGCGTATATATATATATATATATATATATATATTCTTAAGCACGTTAGTAGGCCGGTATGTACACAGCCTCACATTTGAGAAAACATAAACAATATACACACAATGAAAAAAACCTAATAAACAGACGTGAATGAATTCATCGTAAGACTTCAGACGAAATTATAGCCTCACGGGAGAGATAAACGACTCAATGAAGTAAAAACAATATTCAATAAAGCAAAAATAATTTACGCCCGCAGAGGGACTCGAACCCGCGACCCTCAGATTACTTCTAAGGTTGATCTATAAAAGTCTGATGCTCTACCGACTGAGCTATGCGGGCGGACAACTATTCCGATTTCATATTATCTATAAAAGCAAAATTGATAAAAAGTTTCTTTTTGTATTGCAGTGTGTTGACGATTCATTGAGCGTCTATTGTTCATGACAAACTGAGGTACATATATATAATAATGTTCAGGTGTGCCTTATGTCTCACCGATTAATTCTGCCACTTAAATGGGTTTGCATTTTCGAAAGGAACGCTATTTAGTACTGAGGGAAAGCAGAGCCCATCAGCTCTCACAGGATTTCATACGATCTTGTGAGAGCTCAAGGGAAAAATGGGGAAAACTGTAAGTGGAGAGAACCGGAGTTGTTCCAGAATTCTTGCAATAGAGTGGAAACACAAAGTACGAAATGGTGATATTAATTCGTGCAACGACTCAACTCTGATAACTTTGTAGGACGTGAAGTGATTTAAACTTAGAAAATATATGTATATATATATATATATACATATATATATATATACATATATATATATATCTTGTGACCGCCAAGCACACACGAGCATTCCTCGTCCCGTTTCATTCCAGTTCGTGCTTCACAGCATTCCATATACACATACTTTTTCACGTCTGGCCGTATAGCCTTCTTTGTTTGTTTATTTCACTGTTTCGTTTTCCTTTCTTGTTTTTTGTCCGCCAGTATATTCCTCCATGGAACAAATTTAATTTGCGTCCGTGGGAAGAGCCATTGCAACGATGCGTCCTGCCCTAACTCTTCAAAACGCCAGTGTTATAATGGTGCCAGCTGATGAAGGAAATGTTCTCTATGTGGCCTGTGTGTTTTCTCTACTCTGTTTATCATTTTGTCTACGTTTTTTTGCAACGTCCTGTACCCAGATATGCATCTATATATACATGTAGATGAAGGTATGTAAATACATGTACATATATATGCATATACTCATATACTATTTATATATATATATGTATATATATATATATATATATATATATATATATATATATATATATATATATATATATATATATATATATATATATATATACTCTTTACTCTTTTTACTCTTTTACTTGTTTCAGTGATTTGAAACAAGTAAATGCTGGAGCACCGCCTTTAGTCGAGTAAATCGACCCCACGACTTATTCTTTGTAAGCCTAGTACTTATCGGTTCTCTTTTGCCGGACCGCTAAGTTACGGGGACGTAAACACACCACCATCGGTTGTCAAGCGATGTTGGGGGGGGGGACAAACAAAGACACACAAACATACACACACACACATATATACATATATACGTATATACAACGGGCTTCTTTCAGTTTCCGTCTACCAAATCCACTCACAAGGCTTTGGTCGGCTTGAGGCTATAGTAGAAGACACTTGCCCAAGATGCCACGCAGTGGGAATGAACCCGGAACCATGTGGTTGGTAAGCAAGCTACTTACCACACAGCATATATAGGTACAGGACATCAAAGAACGTCAACAATATCAGAAACTAGAACATAAAAAAAAGACTTAGAAAACGAATTTTTTTTAGAATAACGAAAGAAACAAATAGAGACGAGACAGGCAAGATAAAGAATATTGTCTTTATCGGTTGTCCCTTGTTTTATCTACTCCGTGTTTTGAGTGTAGGGACAAGATGCGACTTCGTTAAAACAGTCCTTCGCGCAAACCAAAGTAAATTAAATTTGGGATTTTTTGCGGTAACAAATTCGTAACAAAAAACAGGACAATATAAATGTGTGTGCGTGTGTGTGTATATATATACATATATATATATATATATATATATATATATATATATATATATATATATATATATATATATATATATATATATATATATATATATATATATATATATATATCTACCTACTCATGGGACCGGCCTCTCCTTCCACCGTGATGATTTCTTGCATATGTGTGACAATGCTTATTCAATGGAGAAACTATTTGATATGGAGAAGAAAACTTTTGTTGCTGTGGACTTTCGATTGGGTATCCCTCTCTCTTATCGATTTCTTCGGCGCTATTGAAAGGTTGCTAATTTTGAAACCAAAACGCTGGCACTAGTCTTTTACATACATGAATTATCACTTCTGGACTACAGTTTTGCTTATGAAAAAGAATCTTTGAAGGCAGCTGGTTGTTTGAGGTTGGCATTGAAGATGGAGACTCTTGAATGGAATGCTATACTAACTCATCACTCTGGTTAATCTGAAGAAGAAGCAAAGAAAATGGCTAAGAAACTTAATTATATGTTGTTACATCCTGTAACAGGCTCTAATGCCCGGTGGCCTATAATCTCTGTTCAAAGAAAGGTTATAGGCCACCGACCATTAAAGAGAAGTTATAAGTCACGGTCCATTAGGATCAAACGAGATGTGTGGAAAGTAAGCGCCTTATGAACGCGAAACATTGGGTAATTCTGTGAACCTGCCATAACTAACATTCTGTGAATACTCTACTGGTGTATAACTTTGAATGTGCTTTCTTTCAGGTTTATGATTTACTGGCGACATATCTCTGTGTGTGAACGTGTGTGTGTGTGTGTGTGTGTGTGTGTGTGTGTGTGTGTGTGTGTGTGTGTGTGTGTGTCTGTGTGTGTGTGTGTTTGTCTGTATATATACATATATACCTAAGCACGTTAGTAGATTACGATGTAGATAGCCGCTCATTTGAAAAAACATGAACAATATACATACAATGAAGAAAAGTTAAATAAACAGACGTGAATGAATTCATCGTAAAACTTCAGACGAAATTATAGCCTCCCGAAAAAGAGAAATGACACAATAAAGTGAAAAGAATATTCGATAATGCAAAAAATGTTTGCGCCCGCAGAGGGACTCGAACCCGCGACCCTCAGATTACTTCTAAGGTTGACCTATAAAAGTCTGATGCTCTACCGACTGAGCTATGCGGGCGTACAGCTGATTGCTTGTCACATTATCTATAGAAGCAAAGTTGATACAACCTTTCTTTTTGTATTGCAGTTTGATGACAATTCATTGAGCGTCTATTGTTTATGCCAAACTGAAGTACAAATACATAATAAGGTTCATGTATGTTTAATGTCTCACCAATTAATTTTTCCACTTGTGTGGGTTAGCTTTTTTGAAAGAAAACTATTTAAACTTAGAAAATCGAAAACCTGGTAACGACAGTTCTTAATTTGAATGAATGACGAAATATATACATGGCAGCTTGACCTTATCGATACAATAACCAAACGACAGCTCAATCTTAAAATGGACTAAAACGCGATGAAAGGGCAGAAAAGCGAAACTTTCATTTAAGCGCGATTAACATCTTAAAACAGCAAGTGAGGGAGTTAACTACTTAAAAATCAATTAACTGAAATTTTGGGGAAATATGGTTGTCAACTTTCTGTTCTATTAAAATGTTAGGGTACGAACTTGGAGAGATTTCGCGGCTGTTAATTGTAGATCGCTCGACTTCCAAGATATTTCGTTTTTTGCTTCCAGAGTTATCAAACATCTCTAAAAGCGCCACATATCCAACTATGTTGAATACAAAATAAGTTTCGAACAACTCAAGCGCAATTTCAATCGATGCTTTTCCAACATTATTCCTTTTCAGATAAAATCGGTATATACATACATGCATACATATATATCTGTAATATAAATTGAAGTTGGCCGACCGTTGTATTCTTTCTTGTCTTGAAGTTCACGGCCAAACGGCTAGGTGGATTCGCGTAAAAAATTGAACACATGTGGAGACGGGTGCATAGATTGGAACGCGCTTTCTATTTTTTCCTAGCCCCCATACTTACAGAGAAAATCGATTAAAACAACCTGCGTTCGTTCGTGCGTGCGTGCGTGTATGTGAATGTGTGTCACTGAAGCCATTCATACATATATACATATTAATAAATAAATAAACTGGATGATAAATTTCAGTTATCTCTCTCTCTCTCTCTCTCTCTCTCTCTCTCTCTCTCTCTCTCTCTCTCGTTCTTTCTTTCTCTCCCTCTCTCATATACACATACACCATCAACATTACTAACTATGTCGCGCACACCCCATCAAACATACACACTTACACACACACACACAGACATACGCACGCACATCAATTCTCCCTTCTCACAACAACTTCAAAAGAAGTTCAGTCATAAAAATGTCCATGTATCTTCATTCGACGCCCACTTCAAAAGATCGCCTTTCCTTTTCTCTTGTCCAGCGATTGATCGAGAGATAAAACGCAAACCAATTCTTGCTAAATGCAAAACTCCCGCCAAAAATACACACACATACATACACAAACGGACATTTCATGTCTTTCAGTTTCTCTGGATGGAATATCACCATCTCATTCGCTGTACATCTTAAGCGAAGTCCAGTCTGTTGCTAGAATTGAGGCCACGTCTCGGGTTTTCCTTTCTTCCTCTCTTCCATGAATTTCGGAGGAAATTTAGAAGCAATGTGTGTAAAGTAAGCGCCTTATCAATGCGACACCCTGGGTAACCGTGAACCTGCCATAATATTTTGTGAATACTCTACTGGTGTATAACATTGTATGTGCTTCCTTTCGGATTTATGATTTACTGGGGACATACCTCTGTGTGTGAATGTGTGTGCGTCTGTGTCTGTGTACATACATATGTGCGTATATATATATATATATATATATATATATTCTTAAGCACGTTAGTAGGCCGGTATGTACACAGCCTCACATTTGAGAAAACATAAACAATATACACACAATGAAAAAAACCTAATAAACAGACGTGAATGAATTCATCGTAAGACTTCAGACGAAATTATAGCCTCACGGGAGAGATAAACGACTCAATGAAGTAAAAACAATATTCAATAAAGCAAAAATAATTTACGCCCGCAGAGGGACTCGAACCCGCGACCCTCAGATTACTTCTAAGGTTGATCTATAAAAGTCTGATGCTCTACCGACTGAGCTATGCGGGCGGACAACTATTCCGATTTCATATTATCTATAAAAGCAAAATTGATAAAAAGTTTCTTTTTGTATTGCAGTGTGTTGACGATTCATTGAGCGTCTATTGTTCATGACAAACTGAGGTACATATATATAATAATGTTCAGGTGTGCCTTATGTCTCACCGATTAATTCTGCCACTTAAATGGGTTTGCATTTTCGAAAGGAACGCTATTTAGTACTGAGGGAAAGCAGAGCCCATCAGCTCTCACAGGATTTCATACGATCTTGTGAGAGCTCAAGGGAAAAATGGGGAAAACTGTAAGTGGAGAGAACCGGAGTTGTTCCAGAATTCTTGCAATAGAGTGGAAACACAAAGTACGAAATGGTGATATTAATTCGTGCAACGACTCAACTCTGATAACTTTGTAGGACGTGAAGTGATTTAAACTTAGAAAATATATGTATATATATATATATATACATATATATATATATACATATATATATATATCTTGTGACCGCCAAGCACACACGAGCATTCCTCGTCCCGTTTCATTCCAGTTCGTGCTTCACAGCATTCCATATACACATACTTTTTCACGTCTGGCCGTATAGCCTTCTTTGTTTGTTTATTTCACTGTTTCGTTTTCCTTTCTTGTTTTTTGTCCGCCAGTATATTCCTCCATGGAACAAATTTAATTTGCGTCCGTGGGAAGAGCCATTGCAACGATGCGTCCTGCCCTAACTCTTCAAAACGCCAGTGTTATAATGGTGCCAGCTGATGAAGGAAATGTTCTCTATGTGGCCTGTGTGTTTTCTCTACTCTGTTTATCATTTTGTCTACGTTTTTTTGCAACGTCCTGTACCCAGATATGCATCTATATATACATGTAGATGAAGGTATGTAAATACATGTACATATATATGCATATACTCATATACTATTTATATATATATATGTATATATATATATATATATATATATATATATATATATATATATATATATATATATATATATATATATATATATATATATATATATATATATATATATACTCTTTACTCTTTTTACTCTTTTACTTGTTTCAGTGATTTGAAACAAGTAAATGCTGGAGCACCGCCTTTAGTCGAGTAAATCGACCCCACGACTTATTCTTTGTAAGCCTAGTACTTATCGGTTCTCTTTTGCCGGACCGCTAAGTTACGGGGACGTAAACACACCACCATCGGTTGTCAAGCGATGTTGGGGGGGGGGACAAACAAAGACACACAAACATACACACACACACATATATACATATATACGTATATACAACGGGCTTCTTTCAGTTTCCGTCTACCAAATCCACTCACAAGTCTTTGGTCGGCTTGAGGCTATAGTAGAAGACACTTGCCCAAGATGCCACGCAGTGGGAATGAACCCGGAACCATGTGGTTGGTAAGCAAGCTACTTACCACACAGCATATATAGGTACAGGACATCAAAGAACGTCAACAATATCAGAAACTAGAACATAAAAAAAAGACTTAGAAAACGAATTTTTTTTAGAATAACGAAAGAAACAAATAGAGACGAGACAGGCAAGATAAAGAATATTGTCTTTATCGGTTGTCCCTTGTTTTATCTACTCCGTGTTTTGAGTGTAGGGACAAGATGCGACTTCGTTAAAACAGTCCTTCGCGCAAACCAAAGTAAATTAAATTTGGGATTTTTTGCGGTAACAAATTCGTAACAAAAAACAGGACAATATAAATGTGTGTGCGTGTGTGTGTATATATATACATATATATATATATATATATATATATATATATATATATATATATATATATATATATATATATATATATATATATATATATATATATCTACCTACTCATGGGACCGGCCTCTCCTTCCACTGTGATGATTTCTTGCATATGTGTGACAATGCTTATTCAATGGAGAAACTATTTGATATGGAGAAGAAAACTTTTGTTGCTGTGGACTTTCGATTGGGTATCCCTCTCTCTTATCGATTTCTTCGGCGCTATTGAAAGGTTGCTAATTTTGAAACCAAAACGCTGGCACTAGTCTTTTACATACATGAATTATCACTTCTGGACTACAGTTTTGCTTATGAAAAAGAATCTTTGAAGGCAGCTGGTTGTTTGAGGTTGGCATTGAAGATGGAGACTCTTGAATGGAATGCTATACTAACTCATCACTCTGGTTAATCTGAAGAAGAAGCAAAGAAAATGGCTAAGAAACTTAATTATATGTTGTTACATCCTGTAACAGGCTCTAATGCCCGGTGGCCTATAATCTCTGTTCAAAGAAAGGTTATAGGCCACCGACCATTAAAGAGAAGTTATAAGTCACGGTCCATTAGGATCAAACGAGATGTGTGGAAAGTAAGCGCCTTATGAACGCGAAACATTGGGTAATTCTGTGAACCTGCCATAACTAACATTCTGTGAATACTCTACTGGTGTATAACTTTGAATGTGCTTTCTTTCAGGTTTATGATTTACTGGCGACATATCTCTGTGTGTGAATGTGTGTGTGTATGTGTGTGTGTGTGTGTGTGTGTGTGTGTGTGTGTGTTTGTCTGTATATATACATATATACCTAAGCACGTTAGTAGATTACGATGTAGATAGCCGCTCATTTGAAAAAACATGAACAATATACATACAAAGAAAAAAAGTTAAATAAACAGACGTGAATGAATTCATCGTAAAACCTCAGACGAAATTATAGCCTCCCTAAAAAGAGAAATGACACAATAAAGTGAAAAGAATATTCAATAATGCAAGAAAGGTCTACGCCCGCAGGGGAACTCGAACTCGCGAACCTCAGATTACTTCTTACGTTGACCTATAAAAGTCTGATGCTCTACCGACTGAGCTATGCGGGCGTACAGCTGGTTGCTTGTCACATTATCTATAAAAGCAAAGTTGATACAACCCCTTCTTTTTGCATTGCAGTTTGATGACAATTCATCGAGCGTCTATTGGTTATGCCAAACTGAAGTACAAATACATACACACTAACACACACACACACACACACACACACAGACATACGCAAGCACATCAATTCTCCCTTCTCACCACAACTTCGAAAGACGTTCAGGTATAAAAATGTCCATGTGTCTTCATTCGACACCCACTTCAAAAGATCGCCTTTCCTTTTCTCTTGTCCAGCCATTGATCGAGAGATAAAACACAAACCAATTCTTGTTAAATGCAAAACTCCCGCCAAATATACACACACATACACACACACGGACATTTCATGTCTTTCAGTTTCTCTGGATGGAATATCACCAATATTCAATAATGCAAAAAAGGTTTACGCCCGCAGATGGACTCGAACCCGCGATCCTCAAATTACTTCTAATGTTGATCTATAAAAGTCTGATTCTCTACCGACTGAGCTACGCGGGCGGACAACAAACCGGATCTCATATTATCTATAAAAGCAAAGTTGATAAAAAAGGATTTTTTTTTTTTGTATTGTGATGACGATTCATTGAGCGTCCATTGTTTATGACAAACTGAGGTACATATATATTATAATGTTCAGGTTTGTCTTATCGATTAATTCTACCACTTAGATGGATTTGTATTTTCGAAAGGAACACTATTTAGTACTGAGGGAAAGCAGAACCCATCTCCTCTCATAGGATATCATACGATCTTGTGAGAGATCAAGGGAAAAATGGGGAAAACCGTCAGTGGAGAATCCCGGAGATGTTCCTGAATTCTTGCAAAAGAGTGGAAACACAAACTACGAGATGGTGATATTAATTCGTTCAACGGCTCAACTCTGACAACTTTGTAGGACGTGAAGTGGTTTAAACTTAGAAAATTCATGCATATATATATATATATATATATATATATATATATATATATATATATAATAATATAAATAATACACAAATATATACATATATACATACATACATGTATATACGTACATGCATATGTGTATATACATGCATATGGGTACAGGACATCAAAAAACGTCAACAATATCAGAAACGAGAACATAAAAAACAGAAAACGAATTTTTTTTAGTACAACGAAAGAAACAAATAGAAGAACGAGACAAAGACGATAAAGAATATTCCCTTCATCAGTTGTCCCCTATTTCATCTACTCCGCGTTTTGAAGGTAGGGACAAGACGCGACTTCGTTAAAACAGTCCTTCGACCAAAGCAAATGATATATGTCTGTGTGTGTGTGTGTGTGTGTGTGTGTGTGTGTGTGTGTGTGTGTGTGTGTGTGTGTGTGTGTGTGTGTGTACCTATTCATTGGATCGGCCTCTCTTTCCCCTTTGTCATCAGAGGATCCAATCAAACCCCGGACATCCCATATGTGACGCAGCATTTCATTCATTGATATGTTATTCCCAGTACTGATTGCGGTCGCGTTTGTGCACCGAGCATTAGGGGGCTTACCCCACATTTCCTCTCCCATCTGCACAGATTCAACCTCTTCCACTTCGGCCTGTTCCAGCGCCAAGCTAGGGTGTCCCTATTCGTACCGGAATATGGCACTTTCGAGATTGACTCTTCAGGTTCACTTACAGTGGGTGACATCTTGCATCAGAGGACTACCTCCATGGGACATTAGAGCATTCTCATTGGTACATTCTCATTGGTACATTCTGATTGTTTGCGCTGTGAGTTCAAATACCGTTTTATCTTACATCAATGGTAGAGTTAATCCGTCACTGGATGGAATATCACCATCTCATACTCTGTACATCTTAAGCGAAGTCCAGTCTCTTGCTAGAATTGAGGCCACGTCTCGGGTTTTCCTTTCTTCCTCTCTTCCATGAATTTCGGAGGAAATTTAGAAGTAATGTGTGTAAAGTAAGCGCCTTATCAATG